>NW_026652282.1:77709520-77748788 GCF_009828535.3 Hylobates moloch
CTCTGAACATAAATTGTGAAGATTTCATGGACCTTTATCACTTCCCCAATAAATACTCATAATTTCCTATGCCTGTCTTTACTTCAATCTCTTAATCCCGTCATCTTCATAAGCTGAGGATGTATGTAGCCTCAGGACCCTGTGATGATTGCATTATCTGCACAAATTGTTTGTAAAGCATGTGTGTTTGAACAATATGAAATCTGAGCACCTTGAAAAGAACAGGATAACAGTGATTTTCAGGGAACAAGGGAGATAACCATAAAGTCTGACTGCCTGCGGGGCAGGGCAGAACAGAGTCATATTTCTCTTCTTTCAGAAAGCGAATAGGAGAAATATTGCTAAATTCTTTTCTCAGCAAGGAATAACCCTGGGAAAACGAATGCATTCCTAGGGGTAGGTCTCTAAAATGGCCGTTCTGGGAGTGTCTATCTTATGCAGTTGTAGATAAGGGATGAAATACGCCCTGGTCTCCTGCAGCGCCCCCAGGCTTGTTAGGATTGGGAAATTCCAGCCTGGTGAAATTCTAGTCAGACCGGTTGTCTGCTCTCGAACCCTGTTCTGTTAAGATGTTTATCAATGACAATGTGTGCCCAGCAGGACATGGACCTTCATCAGTAATTCTAGTTTTGCCCTGGCCTTGTGATCTCACTCTGCCTCTCTGCCCTTGTGATATTTTATTGCCTTTGAAGCATGTGATCTCTGTGATCCACTCCCTATTCGTACACCCCTCCCCTTTTGAAATCCATAATAAAAACTTGCTGGTTTTGTGGCTCAGGGGGCATCATGAAACCTGCCGACATGTGATGTCTCCCCTGGACACCCAGCTGTAAAATTTATTTCTTATGTACTCTTTCTCTTTATTTCCCAGACCAGCTGACACTTAGGGAAAATAGAAAAGAACCTACATTGAAATATTGGGGGCTGGTTCCCCCAATATTTTTCCTGTGTAGATAGTTCATGAATTGATATCCTTGATGAGGGAACCATTGATGGGACTTTCTATTTTGCCATCTTGCTCCACTTCAAATCAGATACATTCTTTTATTCAACCGTGTTTATTGTGCTCCTATGAAGAGACATATACTATTCTAGACAATGAAAATAGAGCAGTTAAAACCAAAGCAGTATTCGCATGACATTTACATTCTAGTGATGATGGGGGAGAGTGAACAAATACACAAGTAAATATAAATATGCTAGATAGTAACAAGTACTATACAGAAAAGTGAAGCTGAGTAAGGGATGAGAGGTATGTAAGTTGGGAGTGAATGAGGATGCTATTTTATGTAAGGTTATTAGAGAAATCAACTAGTGTGGTGACACTTGAATAGATAAATGAGATAGCAAACTATGTGCATATCTAGAAAGGAACATTTCAGGCAGAGAGAATAGCAAATATAATGTCCCTGAGGTCCACTTGACATTTTTGATGAACTGTGAGGAGACCAGTATGGAGATAAGTTTATGGAAGGTATAAGGGAACCAGGCTGTGTAGTGCAATGAACAATACAGTAACAGGATTTGACTTGTATTTTAACTGGATTACCCAGGATAGTATCTTGAGAATAGCCAAAGTGTTCAAGGGCATACCTATAAGAAGGCTACTGCAATCATCCAGGTGGTTACAGTGCCCTTATATGTTGCAGCTTGGAAGGGTGGTAGCAGTGAAGGTGGTAAGAAGTGGTCAGATTCTGGATATATATTGAAGGTAAATTCAAGAGAACTTGTTTATGGATTTAATGTGAAATAAGAGAGAAAAAGAGATATGAAAGATGACTATAAGATTTTTTGTTTCAGGAAAAAGGAAGGAGTTATTTACTGAGATGGAGCAAATGATAAGATGAACAGATTTGGTGGTGGAATTCAGAAGTTTGATTTTAGATAAGTGAGGTTTTAGATTCCCAATAGATATTTAAAAAGAGTTGCCAGGAGAAAATTTGAATATGCACATTGGAAATTCATATGTAAGAACCAGGAAAGAATTATATAGATATGACTTTAAAGTTTATCTTTAATAAACCCGTGGGACTGGAGGTGATCATGTAGAAAGCAACTGTAGATGGAAATGAAGTCTGAAGTCTGAGTCTTGGATCACAGAGGTAAATGAGGGGGAAACAACAAAGGAGACTGAGAAGGAAAAGCACATGAGAGAGAAAGGAAACAATGCCCTTGATTGAATAAAAAGGGAGGATAGTTCTAAATAGAGGCCTTGTACATAGGATTATGATTAGTTCATCCACAGTAATAATCTTTCTAGGTAGACTACAT
Source organism: Hylobates moloch (assembly GCF_009828535.3). NCBI lineage: Eukaryota > Metazoa > Chordata > Mammalia > Primates > Hylobatidae > Hylobates > Hylobates moloch. The sequence goes on from NW_026652282.1 coordinate 77,711,792, forward strand.
GGGGATAGATGCACACAGGTAGGTGGGGAGATGTGGTAACAGGAGCATGAGAAATTTATTTTCTTATTGCTTCTATTTTCTCAGTGATCAAGGAAGAAAGTTCACTGGGGGAAGGGAGGAATATAAAGAAGATTTTGGAGCTGTGAAAAGAAAACTGTGTGCTATTGCCTTCCAGGAGAGAAAGATAGTGAATGAAATAGTGAAAGAGACTAGAGAAAGATGAAAGGACAACACTGAAGTCCTGCTTGAGGTTAGCGGTCATAAGTTTAAAGTGAGGCCAGTCAGCATAGATGTGTTTTACTTAACTGTGTTCAGCAATGTGAGTCTGGCCTTAGAGTGTTGAATTTAATTAGGGTTAAGGTTTTGAAACTGAGTAGTTTCACCCCAAAATGCATTTTAAAACTTTTTTCTTGTCTCCTTTCTTCCAAGGCTCAAGACATAACCTTGAAACAACATATAAAAACCTTTTTTTCTTAGTCTTAAAATGTAGACTTGAAACATACTTTGAAACTCCACTCCCTCCCATTACCCACCATGTACTTCTTTATTCTATGCACATTTGTGTAATTGGATGCTTGTATCTAATCATGTTCTTACTTAGAATTTCCAGGGGTTAATCTTGAGACAAACCAAGGATGGAGACTGAGCTTCCAAATTCCAGAGATTACCTCAAGGCAGTTGGTCAACAACTCAGCCATTGTTGAGAGGATGCCAGTCCATGCTCCAAATGGACCATGGCTCAAGATAGCAACTGGAACAAGACACACAGACCTTGTGCACAGCACTCCTCCTGCATGCCTCCCATTGTATCTTCCCTTTTCAAAGCCCCTCCTCCAAGCCTAAAGTTCGAAGTCATTTCTGGAGTTGTAAACCAGCTGCTTCCCCACTGCTAGCTTTAGAAATAAAACCATTTTCCTTTTGCTGTACTTCATCCTTGTTATTGGCTACAAGCAGCAAGCAGCCAAACTTGTGCTTGGTTACAGTTTTGTCAGGTAAATAAGATGAAGGGAAAGTGTGCATACAAGAGAGTGACCATCATTGTGGGCCATAAAATCTAAGTTGGATAATAAAGTATGTAAGGACATGAAATAGGTGACAGACAATGAAAAGGTGATGAAATCAGTGAATGGTTGATGCTAATGTTGTTGAATGGTATTTGGAAATAAAATACATCTTGCAGAGAAAGAATCGCAAATAATGACAGTGGTCATTTGAGACGCATGAAACTACCATTATGGAAGGATCTAGGGAATGAACCATGGGAGAGAATGGCTGAGGTCATTAGAGGACAGGTCATTAGAAGAGAAGAGGTTTAGAAACTTAGAATCCAAGCATTTAAAGAAATCACTAGGAATTATGACATGAGTAATATTGTAGTGCATAATACAGGCATCCCTCAGTATACGTGGGGATTGGTTCCAGGGCAGGCCCCCCTATCCCACAAATACTACAATCTGACCATATGTGAATATGCAGTCCACATGTAAATGTACCTATACAGTTCAAGCCTGTATTGTTAAAGAGTCAACTGTAGTGAGTCAGGAGCTAATCTTCATGGAATAAAGGGGAAATTATCCCGAAGTCTAGAATACTTCAAGAAGTAGCAGTAAAGAGTGGTATAATCTGAAGATATGAGATTCAGTGTTGGTTGAGACAGGGAAGGAAGAAGGGTAGATTATCTAGAAGTGGACAACTAACATACCTCTAGGCCCAGTGACATGAGATCACATACATAAAACATTTAGCATAGTATTTGGCACAGAGTAAGAGTTAACGAATGTTAGCTATTGCTAAATATATTAAATAATGTATTTTAGGCTGGTCCAAGTGCAGTAGTGTTTAAAACTTATTGGTCACAACCAGTTATGGATTTTTCTTTGCCTTCACTACTCCCATTGCTTAAATTGACTAGCCAAAAAAAATTAAATAAACAAATATTTTAGAAATATATAAAACTTTTAAAATTTTTGAGATTCTCTTCTTTCTAAAAATGGTTAAAGACAATAATTCATACTATTTTGTTTAGTACAGATATTGTCCTACTGAAGGCAGCAGGATGAAATAGATGCCTTTTAGAAGTATGAGGAATTTTGATTACTGAAAGTTGTTATGTAAGCACCAATGGCATACACCAGCACCAAGACCAGGTCCTGGACAGGGAATGTTCCTTCACTGCAAGGTACGACACATCCCACTACGCATTACTCACAGTCCCAGTCAGGTATATATTGGCAGCAGTGTACAAGACACAAAGCTGGACTGTTAGGACAATTTTAAATTGAATAATGTCATGTTAGTTAACAGGAGGAAGGAATAAAGCAAAGCCTCCTTAGCACAGACAGATGCCATGGCTGAGTCTGAAAGGATTAGGATATTTCCCCATTTACTATGCTAATGACTCACCAGACATTAGTCATGGGAGCGTCTTGTGTGATATGAAAGCCACAGAGTTTAATGGTCCTGAGCTACTTCCTGTCCTTAGTTCTCCGTTCAAAAAAGCTTTGCAAAACCCCTATATTTGAGGGTGTTCAATGTGCAGATATTTTTTTTAACTTTGCAGTTATCCTTAACATAACAACTACCTGTTGAAAATGTAAATCACTTAGGAAAGCAAATTATTTTCAAGAACCTTAAAGTTTTTCAGAGTGTTTCAGTTGTTTACTAATAACGAATATGTCAAATCTAACATTTTATAATGCAACATTTTTGTTAGAGTTATTCTGGTTCTTCTATGTATCTGGATCAGAATTTATGTTAGTAATGTGTCATTAAGCCTATGCTTTTCTTTTTTATCCTCAATATTTATTTATATTTAATAATCACATTATTTTTAGTTGACGGATAAAAATCACATATATTTATTGTGTACAACATGCTGTTTTGAAACATATATACATTGCGGAATGACTAAATCAAACTAATTAACTTCTATGTTACCTCATAGACCATTTTTGTGGTGAGAACACATAAAATCTACTGTCTAAATCTAAGCAATTTATAAGACGGCTGTGCTTCTTTACTAGCGAAACAAACTAACCGAATTTCTGATTCCTCATAACACTTTCCACAGCTGAATACAAGTGATTTAGGCGTTATTTATATTAAGCTCTTCTTCATCAGCACAGACATTTAAAAGGTTTTTGAAGCGATTGATCACCCTGAAGTGGCTTAGGAAATGATTTTTAACCTGTCAATCTGAATCCTAAATTGATGCATGCAAAAACATTACCCTTTCAATAAACTTATTTTCTTCATTGGGGACCTGTTATGGAAAAGCAATTCCACTGCAGAAATTAATTAGCTGACAGAGAAATCTTCCCATATAAATTAATGCATATTGATTCTTATAAAGGGCCCTTAAAGTTAAAGTACCTAAACATTTTCGGTTCCTTGCTTTACTAAGTACTCTCTTCCCCCTTTATATAAGCCACATAAAGCAATATGGAAACATTTATGAAATATTAGACTTCATCTTCCCAAGAAGACATATTTCCTGCATATGAAAAAGGGAATTACCAAGATGCATCCAAATGTTCAGTATCATAGAATAACAGCATAATATGATAGAAAGAACACTGAACTAGCATTTAGGCAACCTACATCTAGTCCTACTTCTGCCAGTGGTAAGCAACCTTAGAGCAAGTTATTTAATATTCTATGCCAGTTGTCATATTAGTAAAAGAAGGCAGTCAGATTACTTGATTTAGTAATTCCCTTCTGACTCATGTCCTCTAATTATTTTTTAGTCACCCATGGAGGAACACATCTGTATGTATCTTACACTTATTTCTGGCATTTTTTTTTGTAAATAGGATATTGCTTCTTGTAATCATTTTTATTGAACTGTAATTACTTGGTCAATATCTGGCTTTCCTGTTAGCTTTTCAGCTCTATAAGGGCGTTGGTATTGTCTAACCAGTATAATTTGATGCTATGTTATGAGTATGGTATCAAATACTGGTAACGTAGTGAAATAAACACATAGCAAATATACACTTAAATACTAAACACATAGTACATACATACTATATATACTAAAATGAATTAATGGAATTCAAATGTTGTATTTGCAAAATAAGGTATGCTTTTTGCTGTGGTCTGAATGTTGATGTCCCCCCAAAATGCATATATTGAAACCTAATACCAAATGTGATAATATTAAGAGGTGGGACCTTGGGGAAGCGATTAAGCCGACAGCACTACCTTCATGAATAAAATTAGTGCCCTTATAAAGGAGCTCCAGTGAACTCCTTTTGCTCTTTCACCATGTGAGGACCCACAGAATGTGCCATCTATGAGGAACAGCCCCTAACCAGATGCCAAATATACTGGCTCCTTGATCTTGGACTTCTCAGTCTCCAAAGCTGTGAGCAATAAATTTACGTTGTTTATTAATTACCTAGTCTAAGGGATTTTGCTATAGCAGCCTGAACAGATTAATGCACGTCATTTGACTATGTCTTCATTTTTCTTTCTCCAGTGTTGCCAGATACTGGATTAAGACAGTTGCCTTTTCCACCTGGATACTTAATGTACCATATTATCCTAATTTCACATGAAGATTTATTTCAGTTCTTATTCATTTACAATGCAAGTTGAGTCCCGATACTTGCAAGCTTCAATAGCTTTATGAGTAGGCAATTCCAAGAAAAATAATATTCTGAATAAAAGGAAATACATGTTAAATGCCGTAAAATTAAAACATAAAGCTAAGCTCACAAGACAGCAGAGTCAAATACTGTTAGTTGCCGAAATCATTAACAAAGGACAGTCATGCATCTCCAAACAATGGAGATACATCCTGAGAAATTCATTGTTTGTTAGGTGATGTCTTCATTGTGTGAACATCATAGAGTATACTTACACAAACATAGATGGTATAGCCACTACACACCGAGGAAAGATGGTATAGATTATTGCTTCTAGGCTACAAACTTTTACTGCATGTTACTGTACTGAATACTATAGGCAACTGCAACACAATGATCAGTATTTGTGTATATACAGATATTTAAACATGGAAAAGGTACAGTAAAAATGTAGTATAAAAGATAAAGAGAAGTTTCACCTATATAGGGAACATCCCATGAATGGAGCTTGCAGGACTGGAACTTGCTCTTTGTGAATCAGTGAGCGAGTGATGAATGAATGTGAAGGCCTAGGGCATTACTGTACATTACAGTAAACTTTATAAACATTGTACACTTGGGCTACAGTCAATTCATTTTTAAAATTTTTTAACAATAAATTAACAGCATACTGTGACATTTTTACTTGGTAAACTTTAATTTTTTAAACCTTTTGATTCTTTTGTAATAACACAGCTTAAAACAATTACACAGCTATACAAAAATATTTTCCTTTATATCCTTATTCTATAAGCTTTTTTTCTATTTTTAAATGTTTTAATCTTGTATACTTATTTTTAGAACTTTTTTTGTTAAAAACCAAGACACAAACACATTAGCCTAGTCCCGCACAAGGTCAGAATCATTAATGTCACTATCTTCCTCCTCCACATCTTGTCCACTGGAAGGTCTTCAGGGGCAATGACACACGAAGCTATCATTTCCTATGACAGCTCAATGCCTTCTTCTGGAATACCTTCTGAAGTACCCACCTGAGGCTGTTTTATGGTCAACCTAAAACAAATAAGTAGAAGGAATACACTTTAAAATAATGATTAAAAGTGTAATATAGTAAATACATAAACCAGTAACACAGTCATTTGTTATCATTATCAAGTATTGCGTATAGTACATAATTGTATGTGCTATACTTTCGTACAAGTAGCATTAAAGTAGTTTTATTTACATAAGTATTACCACAAACACCTGAATAATGTATTGCACTATGACATTAAGACGGTTATGACTTCACCACATGATATAAATTTTCCAACTCCATTATAATCTTATGGAACCACCGTTGTATTATACATGCAGTCCATCATTGACTGAAACATCATTACATGGCCAACATGACTGTATTCTAGGTCATTAAGCACACATTAACATTAGTTAATTTTCCTATTTCTGATTAATCATCTCTATTTATCACCTATAGTTTATTTTTAATAAGAAATATAAGAACTAGGATCATGATAGCACCTGTGGTAAGGAATATTCATTTTTAATTGGAAGAGTATTTAGAAGACATGATTAAACTATTATTTCTAATTGTTTATTGTCGTAATTCAAAACTCCCAAGAGTGCCCCTTTGCAGAGTATGGGGAAACTATGGATATCACACATCATTTGTAGCATATCATCTCATGAAAATTGGACAGTGATAAAACTTCTAATCAAACTGATGAAACTGTGTATTTAAGAACAGAAACCTACATTTTGTGCCTCTTCGAAATACAGAATATCAGTAATTTTAGTCATATAAAGCCTACTTAATTCTGAAAGTCTACTTTTGGAGTCACACAGTTTCGTATATTTGCTTGCACTAACTTTGCAAAGGGATCTGATGTCCATATTTTCTAATAGTAAATTATGATTTTTAAATGTTTATCTAGATTCTGCTGGAATTTATTTTCATATAAGGAACAAGGTAGGAAATAGTTGTCCTGACACAACCTACTGAATAATAAATGTGCCATCAATCAGAATGATTTAATTTTCAAGTAACAGAGATTCTGATTAAATGGGTCAAATATTGAAGGAGATTATTGACCCATGTAATTGGAAGTCCAGGGTTCAGGTGGAATTCAGCATTGGTTCTTCTAGTAGACCCAGTTTCTATTAAGGGAAACTTTGCTATGCCACATACAGTTTTAGCTTTGTCCTAATGTCAGACTCTGTCTTTGAGGCAAATTAGCTGCAGCAGTTCCAAGCTTCACATCCATATGCCACATCATCAATAAGGACATTAAGAAGGACAGAGAGAATGCTTCTGAGAGTCACACCTGTAAGATTACCCTCGATTACATGCTCTCCTCTTTCAGGAAAATGAGTGACCAGGGGCAGGAACAAACTGGGTGAATTTTTGGACTTACGTAAATCAGTGTCCACATTTGGAGTTGATAGTGGGGTCCGATACTCTAAAAACACATTGGTTATGTGGAGAAGGAGTGAATGCCACTGCAAAAAATCTGGGTCCTATTAGAAAACTCAAAGGGGGAAAAAGGCAATTGTCCATTATACTATGTTTTCCCCACTGATTAGAAAGGGTGCTTCCTACCCTGTTCTATTTATTTATTGGTCTGTTCCTTTGGCAATACCTTACTGAATTATTTAATGTTTTGTTATACTTTCATATATAATAGATCAGCCTTCTCCATTAGTCTTTTTTTTTTTTTTTTTTTTTTTCCAGAATTTGACTTGCTGTTCACACATGTTTTTCCTTTCAGTTGTACTTTAGATTTATTTCCTCAGTATATTTACAAACATTTCATTGGGATTCAATTGGGGGTTTTACTGGATTGTTGATTAATTAAAAATAAGTGCCATATTTAAAATAATGTGTCTTTTTTGTCTAAGGAGGGATGCATATTTTCCTATTTAATTCTTTTTAATATATATCCATAAACGGCTTTAAAATTTCCTTTGAACTGGTCCTGCACATTTTCTGCTAAGTGTCTTCCTAATATTTTATTGTTTTTATTTTGATTTCTTTCATTATAAATTTAACTGACAGTTGTATTATATAAATGGATTGTTATCTGAACCTTCCTATTGTTTCTAATAGTATTTGAAGTTGGTTTTTGGATTTCGCCATACAATCATAGCATCTGAATAAAATGATAATTGGACTTTTCCCTTTTTCCCAATATTTTCATATCATATTTTATTTTTTATCTGATTAACTTGGCTAATGATTGTAGAACTAAATTTTAAAAGGAATATTTTACTTTTGAAAACTAGAATGATTTTCTAAATACAAGTCAAGAGCAGCTTTCCATCTACTTAATGAAGAACCTTCTTTCACAGAGTGTTTATATATATTCTATTTTTCATCATTCTGTGAAATACGTTATCATTGCAATTTATTGTAAATTTAAAGCACTCTTGAGTGTAATGGATTTCAAACTTCAGGTGCATCAGAGTTACTTCGAGACTTATTAAAATTAACATGCTTGCTTCTAGTCCCAGGGGTTCTAATCAGTAGACATGGACAATTTTAAATAATAGGCAATGTATCAAGGAGCGTTTCGTGTCTCTTTACTTTAATTCAAATGCTTTTGTTATTTTACTCTAACATATTATGTAGCTCTTATTTATATAAACAGGTATAAACTGTAAAGTCAAAGGAATTTTTTATTAATATTAATATATAAAATTGTCTATAAATTATATTTGTGTATCATCCTTGTTAGATTCTGGCATAAGTGTACTGGCTTTATTTTTAAAAATAGGAAGATTTTCTTCTCTTTAATAGCAAGGAACAGGTTCTAATCATCAGAAGTAACTTTTTCCTGAAGTTTTTAACAATTCTTTGTTAGCCATCTGGTCTTTACATGTTTTGTAGGGTAAAACTTTGACCAAGTTTCTAATTATTTTTATTGTTACTAGTCTATGTACTTGAATTACTATGAGTTACTTTTGTTATTCATACTTACCTAGACAAAATTTCATTTCATCCACAATTTTAAATGTATTAGATAGAGTTTTATAATGTATTTCATATATTTATTTCTTTTGTATTTATGGTTGTTTCCTTTTTCTCATGTCTAATATTCTAAATTTGTATTATCTTCCTAATTTGATTATTTACTGATTTGTTTTTCCCAAGCATGTAGACTTTATATATATTTTAGTTCTACCATATTTGTTTTCTGATGTATTATTTTCTGATTTTTATCTCTATGGAATTCTTGTTTTCACTTACCTTAGGTTTATTTTATTTTTCTTACTATAACTTCTGGAAACGTATGTTTAATTTATTTTGTTTAAAACTGTAAGTGCTTACAACTATATAGTTTCCTGTGAATATAGCTTTGGCTCATAAAATAAGTTTTAAATTAAAATTTTCTCATTATTTTCTATTTTTTTATTTTTAAGTTCCAGGGTACATGTGCAGGATTTGCAGATTTGTTACATAGGTAAATGTGTGCCATGGTGGTTTGCTGCACCTATCAACTCATCACCTAGGTATTAAGCCCAGCATACATTAACTATTTTTTCCAATGCTCTCCCTCCCCTCATCCCACATCCCAATGGGCCCCAGTGTGTGTTGTTCCACTCCTTGTGTCCATGAGTTCTCATTGTTCAGCTCACACTTATAAGTGAGAACATAGGGTGTTTTGTTTTCTGTTCCTGCTTTAGTTTGCTGAGGATAATGGTTTCCAACTCCATCCATGTCCCCGCAAAGGACATATTCTCATTCCTTTTTATGGCTACATAGTATTCCATGGTGTATATGTACCACATTTTCTTTATCCAGTCTATCGTTGATGGGCATTTGGGTTGATTTCATGTCTTTGCTATTGTGAATAGTGCTGCAATGGGCATGTATCTTTGTAATAAAATGATGTACATTTCTTTGGGTATATACCCAGTAGTGGGATTGCTGGGTCAAATGGCATTTCTGGTTCTAGATCTTTGAGGAATCACCACACTGTCTTGCACAATGGTTGAACTAATTTACATTCTCACCAACAGTGTAAAAGTGTTCCTATTTCTCTACAACCTTGCCTGCATCTGTTATTTCTTCACTTTTAAATAACCACCAATCTGACTGGCGTGAGATGGGATCTCATTGTGGTTTTCATTTGCATGTCTCTAATGATCGGTGATGTTGAGCTTTTTTTCATATGTTTGTTGGCCACGTGAATGTCTTCTTTTGAGAAATGTCTGTTCATGTCTTCTGCCTACTTTTTAATGGGGTTGTTTGTTTTCTTCTTGTAAATTTGTTTAAGTTCCTTGTAGACTCTAGATATTAGACCTTTGTCAGAAGGATAGATTGCAAAAATTTTCCCACATTCTGTAGGTTGCCTGTTCACTCTGATGCTAGTTTCTTTTGCCGTGCAGAAGCTCTTTGGTTTAGGTAGATCCCTTTCGTCAATTTTTGCTTTTGTTGCAATTGCTTTTGGTGATTTCTTTGCCCGTGCCTATGTCCTAAATGGTATTGCCTAGATTTTCTTCTAGGGTTTTTAAAGTTTTGGGTTTTACATTTACGTCTTTAATCCATCTTGAGTTAATTTTTGTATAAGGTGTAAAAAACGGGCCCAGTTTCAATTTTCTGCATATGGCTAGCCAGTTTTTCCAGCACCATTTATTAAATAGGGAATCCTTTCCTCATTGCTTGTTTTTGTCAGATTTCTCAAAGATCAGATGGCTTAGATGTGTGGTCTTATTTTTGAGTTCTCTTTTCTGTTCCATTGGTCTATGTGTCTGTTTTTGTACCAGTACCATGGTGTTTTGGTTATTGTAGCCTTGTAGTATAGTTTGAAGTGTGGTAGCAAGATGCCTCCAGCCTTATTCTTTTTTGCTTAGGATTGTCTTGGCTATACGAGCTCTTTTTGCAGTTCTGTATGCATTTTAAAATAGTTTTTTTTTTTTTAAATTCTGTGAAGAATATCATGGTAGTTTAATGGGAATAGCATTGAATCTATAAATTATTTTGGGCAATATGGCCATTTTCACAATATTGATTCTTCGTATCTATGAGCATGACATGTTTTTCCATTTGTTTGTGTCCTCTCTGATTTCCTTGAGCAGTGGTTTGTAGTTCTCCTTGAAGAGATCCTTTTCTAGATATCTGTAATAATGGTATTGATTCCCTCATCCACTTGAATTGTTTGGGAGAATATATTTAAATTTCCAAATTAGAGAGTTTTTGATTATTGTTGTTTTTATTTCTACTATTATTCTTTCTAGCTGTATAGTAAAAGAGGAATGTGATATTTAAAATAATATTTACTTCAAACAGTTATTCATGTACATAAAGAGTCCAATGGTTGTACAGTCAGTCCTTACAATGGTTTGACTTACGATTTTTCTACTTTACAATGGTGCAAAAGCAATATGTATTCAGTAAAAACTATACTTTGTGTACCCATAAAATCATTCTGGTTTTCACATTCAATACAGTATTCAATAAATCACATGAGATATTTTATACCTTACTATAAAAGAGGCTTTTTATTAGATTATTTTGGCCAAGTGTAGGCTAATGTAAATGTTCTGAGCACATTTAAAGCAGGCTAGGCTAAGCTAAAATATTTGGTAGGTTGGATATATTAAATATATTTTTGACTTTCTATCTTTTAATCATATGACAGGTTTATCAGAATGTAACCTATTGTGAGTTGAGGAGAATCTGTATAAGCATTGTTTAAAACAAGCATATTAATGACAGTTTTCTACCCCTCCTCCCAATTACCTTTACACAGATACAACTACTTCTAACTTTTTAAACTTTTTTTTTAACCTTTAACTTTTCAGCTGATTATTTTGGTATTTACCTCTATATCTCTAAATAGCACACTTTCATTTTTGCTTCTTAATTTTTCAGTTTTAGTTATTTTCTGTGGACTTTTCAGTATGGAAGATGAAAATTATCTTCCCTCCTCACACATTCAACATCCACACGCACCCTTACCAACCATTCTAATTATAATTATATCATAATTTTGGTTCAATTAATATTCAGTTCTTGCTTTCCCAAGATAGTGGCAGCACTAGAGCTCATCCATGTAGAAAACTGTTGTTAATTTTTCTTTTCTGCAAAATCCAAATTTTGTGCCAACTTTAAAAGAATCTCTTTTAAAGCTGTTGAAACTTCTATCTAGTGTTCTATTTCTTTCATTTCCTCTGAGAATTCTCACCTAGAGCTTTCTCATAGATCCCAATCTAGACTCTCCACTTTTGCCCAGATGTCTTCCTGGGATCTTCCTTGGGGTTTTGTTCATCTCTCTCTTTCTTCTGTTTTGGATCTCTTATATTTTGTATTCCACATCTTTCGCTTTAAAAAAAAAAACTCCTTCTTTTTGATAAAGTTTATTTCTAGTAGATTATTAGGAAAATGCTTATGGGACCTAACTGTGACATGAACATCTGAAAATGACTTTTACTTAACCTCATCTCGACTGATGGTTTGTTTGGGTGGTAGATAACTAGTTTTCTAGTTTTTTTTTTTTTCCTTGAGACAGGATCACATTCCCTCACCCAGGCTCAATTGCAGTGGTGCAATCATAGCTCACCGAAAGCTGGAATTCCTGAGGTTAAGATCCTCCCACCTCAGCCCCTCTAGTAGCTTGGATTACAGGCGCACACTATCATGCCTGGCTAATTTCTTTTTACTTTTTATTTTTGTAAAGACAGGGTCTGTCTGTGTTGACAAAGTTGGTCTCGAACACCTGGCTTCAAGTGATCCTCCAGCCTCAGCCTCCCAAAATGCTGGACTGCTTAGGTTGCAAGTATGAGTCACTGCACCTAGCCTGTTTTCTTTAGTTTCTGATGTTACTTTTTTAAAAAACTGAAAGCCATTCTGATTTTTTATATTCTGTATGTTACTTTCTTCTTTTTTTCTGAAAACTTGATAAATCTTTCCTTTTTACTTAGTGTTTTGTAATTTAATATTAATGTGCCTTGCTGTCTGTGTATTTTAAATTTTGTGTGCTGTACTCAGCAGCTCCTTTTGATCATATTCTTTATTTTTGAAAAATATTTTTGAATTATCTTATTGATGATTATTTACCTTCTATTTTCTCTCTTCTCTCATTCTGAAAGTTCTATCTTTTAGATGTAGGACCGCCTGGACTTGTCCTCTACTTTTCTAATATTTTCTCACCAAATTTCCATCTCATTATCTTTTTGCTTTTTCTGGGTTATTTCTTAAACTTTATCTTCTGATACCTTTAAATTTCTGCTAACATTTTAAAAAATTCTAAGAGTACTTTAAAATTATCAGAATACTTGTTTCTCGTAGTTTTATTTCAGATTTCTTATTTCAAAAAGTCATTATTTCCTCCAAGATGCATTTTGTCCCTGTTTTGTCTTCTTCTTTTAGGCTTTCCTGAAATATCTGATAATCCTCAATTGCTTGCTCATAATTGAGAGTGGAGAATAAAAATACTAATTTGAAGTTCTAAGCATGACTGTGAGTTGGTTTGGCTGACTATCTGTGAATTAACTGATGTCATTATAGGTTGAGCACCCCTAATCTGAAAATCCAAAGTCAGAAATGCTAACAAAATCGGAAACTTTTTGAATGCTAACATGACACCACAAGAAGAAAATTCCACACTGAACTCATGTAACAGGTAATGGTCAAAACAAAATTGCTCAACACATAGTTTATTTAGCATCGTCAAGAAAAAAAAAGAAGACCCTCCAAACCTTCTTCAGGTGTAATATATCTTTTCCACACATGCCCAGATTCTCACTTAAAAAATAAAATGCAGTGTACAGTAACCTTTTAATCAAAAAACAGCATTGTAAGTGGAGACCGAAAGCCTGCTGTTTGTTGTTGCTGTTGTTTAATAGCAGATACAGGTATTCTCGTGATGTTATTGTGCTGCTTAGTTACCATGGACACATTCTTTTTTCACTGTATTAGTGATATGTCATTTTTTTTTTTTACTTTTAAGTATTGATGTGTGAACGCGTGGAAGAAAATGATTGCTTATCAGTAGCCTACAAATTCAGAATAAGTAATTATGGTGATGCCAACAGCAAGATTGTCCACCTGGGTAGCTGAGAAAGGAACCCCTTTGCTTACTGATGGTTCATGTACACAAACTTTGTTTCATGCACAAAATTATTTAAAATGTTGTATAAAATCACCTTCTGGCTAAGTGTATAAGGTATATATGAAATATCAATGAATTTCATGTTTAAACATGGATTCCATCCCCAAGATTTCTCATTATATATATGGAAATATTCCAAAGTTCAAAAAACCTCTGAAATCTGAAACACTTCCCAAGCATTTTGGTTAAGGGACACTCCACCTGTATCTTGACTTTGTCCTTGGGTCAGTCTGTTTCTATAGATAAGATACTTTGTATTTTCTGACTGCAGGTAAATATAGATGCCAGCCTTCTGGGAGCCAAAGAGCTGAAAGAGGCTGGGAGGGAATGACTCACAACTCGGGAAGTAATTGCACATTCAGTCCCCTTTCTTTTCAGTATGTTAATCCCATACTGGTGTTCCTGGTGCTCTCTAATCCATAGGACCTCTGTTTTAGCTGCTCCAAAAAATAAAACATTTTTTCCTTTGCTGAGATGGAAGATTTCATTTGGGATTCTATTTCTTAATCAATTTTTCAAATTATTCTCCTTATTTTAAAATCCTTTTCTTCATTTCCAGAGGCATTTGCTGCTGCCAATTCCTGAGTCTTTTAGAGCATTACTAATTGGATTGGCTCTAGGTTTTCTTCACCTGTAGGTTCGGATTTAGTTTTCTCCTGTTAGTTAAATCATTTATCACTCATCCATCTTCTTTCTAGTTGTCTCCCTTTACACTTTAAAGGAATTATACTTTATAGTTTGTGTGTGGGAGGAGAAGAGTGCGGACTGGGAGAGAGTAAAAATAGATGTATATGTTCAACATCCCTACTGCAAGTCAGGGATATGAGTCTTCCTTTTTCCGTTTGTTATTGAGATTTCCTTTGTTGTGTATTTACATGATTACTTCTATAAATGTTTTGTGAAAACTTGAAAAGAAACTGTATACTCTCTTTCTGAATTGTAGGGTCTGAGTTGTAGAGTCATATATATATATATTTTTTTCAGTGTTTTATAGTGCTCGAGATATATTCTGTAGCACTAAAGTTGTTTCACCAAAAAAAAAGGGTACAAACATTCAGTTATAAGATGAATAAGTTATGGAAGTTTAATTTACAGGATGATATCTATAATTAATATTAATGTATTGTATACTTGAAATTTGCTAAGATAGAAGATCTTAAGTGTTCTCACTACAAAAAAATGTAATTATATAAGGTGAGGGATATGTTAATGAGCTTGATTGTGGTAATCATTTCACAATATACAACTACACAAAAAATATCATGTTGTATATTTTAAATACATCCTTTTTTTTTTTTTTTTTTGAGATAGGATCTCACTCTGTTTCCCAGGCTAGAGTGCAGTGGCATAATCTCAGCTCACTCAGTCTTGACCTCCTGGACTTAAGTGATCCTCCCGCCTCAGCCTCCCAAGTAGCTGAGACTACAAGCTTGTGCCACCATGTCCAGCTAATTTTTTTTATTTTTGGTAGAGACAGGTTCTCACCATGTTGCCCAGGCCGGTCTGACTCCTGGACTCAAGTGATTCTCCCGCTTTGGTCTCCTAAAGTGCCGAGATTACAGATGTGAGCAAATGCACCCGGCCTATATACAATTTTTGTTTGTCAATTATACCCCAGTAAAGCTGGGGGAATAATAAATAAATAAAAAAATAAGATTTCCTAATATTTGTGGGAAACTGCCTATACAGTCAACTTCTGGGTGCTGCTAAATGTGTATTAGTATATTAAAGGCCTGTGAATACCTGCAATTAAAAAATATTTACCTTTGAAATGTTTCTCAAATGTATTTGACCATGAAATTTTTTTTCATAGCAGCTACTCATCCCACACTATTCAGAGAAATGTTGTATTAGGTCATCCTTATTTCATTATTCAGAGCCTCTGTTATCTTCTTTGGTATCTATATTCTTTATCCATCAAATATCAAAAGAAATATGCTAAAGTCTTCTCATATTAAATTTTAGTGTGCTTTTCACTTTGTGTTCACACAAAAAATACATTCTTGGGTGGCGAACTTAGTTTATGGTCGTTCTAAGACTATATCTTTTCTTAAGGAAGTTGGCTGTAGTTAGTTGATAAAATGCTGACTGTTTCAGTTTGCATTTTTTAACTTATATTTTTGTTAGCTATTATTACTGATATTATTGCTGTTTAAGGTTTATGTCTATATTAGGCTTTCATAGACCTGTCATGAATATCTGCTTTCTAAACTTGAATATACATTAAGTAGAAAGTAAACTACTAGACTATGAATATTCTTGGCAAAATCTAAAGTATATACTGGTGAAGAGCACAGGGTCTGAATTTAGACTACTAGATTTTAGGCGTGGCTTCATCAAATATTAAATAATTATAAAAACTCTCTTACCCTCATCTGTGAAATAGGAATAATAAGACCACATGTCATAGGGTTGTGTCTAGGATAAATAAAAATATTATAGGAGACCAGAATCTGCAACTTACTTTGGCATAAGGACTATATTGAGCTGAAGGCGATTGAAAAGAAGCAGATAGAAGAAAATCTCTCTGCCCTCCTATTTGCCTAAAAGCAGGACATACATTTACCAAAACAAAGGTGTACTACTCCCCTCTCTACCAGGAATGACAAAGGTTGATCACCAAAGGCACTCTTAGACTCAGAAATTAGCATGGAGATACCACCAGAAGAGTCTTCATTAACAAAGGTTTATTAACTAGCCTTTATCTATCATTTATTTGCCTTCTCACAATTTTCGGCCTGTAGAAACTCAAAATTCTTAGCCTTTGTCTTGTCACTTCTCTAAAAATTTACTGTTGTTTGTTGAAATGCTATTTAAGTCATACTTCCAGGCCCTCTCTTCAAGAATTACTCATGCCATGGGCATCTCCCAAGGATATGTGGAATATACATGTTAATAAATTTCTATTTGTTTTTGTATTGTTAATCTGTCTTTTATTACAGGGATCCATCATAGCTAATAACTAAGGGTAGAGGAAAACTTAATTTTTCTTCCCCTGTGATATATATATAAAATCTGTCTGATGCATCGCAGTAATTGTGCAGTATTAAGACTTGTTAGAAGTATATATTCTGAACACTTTTAAAAAAATTAATGAGTATTATTAATGAAATAAGGGGTAAATAATTTGGTGTCACCCAATTTCTATATGACTAACTCCAATAATGACATTGGTTCACCTTGCAAAAAAAATTTCTCTCTTTTACATTCTTTTGTGTCTTCACTTTCAGTCCATAGAATTAGTTTGAATGTTAGAGAGACCAGTTTTCACATAGTGGGCAAAAGACTCTCAGACTGTCAGTCTAATCAAATATCCTACTAAATACAAATGTAGAACAATCAAGTTTTGAAAAATAATGAAGACTTTTTATATAGCAAAAAGATTACAGAAACTTTTACATGACTTTTTAAGGAGGAACATGCTGAGGAATAATAATGGAGCCAAATAAGGAAAATTCCCCAAAAAACTTTTTAGCATCAATATTCATAGCAACTCCATAAACTTGCCACCAAGTTTGACTATGAAAGAAAAAAAAAACTAGTATAGTAATTGAACAACAATCATCAATGGAGAGTATGGTAGAGGGGCATGCACATATGCTTGATGATAGACCCAACTGCTGTGGTTACTTAGTTTAAATTATCCTTGCCAACAGTTTAACACTCCAGAAGACAGCATGTGTTTATCTCAATAGGGCCATTTATTTTATGGTGCTTTCCTCAAATGTCAACATAACTATAAAAAGAGAATTAAGGCTTTTAGACATGTTATAACTGAAATATTTTTGACACTACATACTCTTTAGCTGATGAACGTCAACTGAGGCTTTGTGTGGTGTTCTTAATGAAATATATTAAATCAGCTAAAAAAAATACAACTGTAGCATTTTGAAAAATACAAGGGTCACAGCAGAGTAGCTAACTCTTCCGTACATGTCAATTTCACTTCAGCCATTTGATAGAGAGAGTCTTCAGGTTCAGTTGAGTAGACATTGACATTTATTTATTACCAGAAAGGACAAAAGGTTCTTCTTGTGTTCTTTAAATGAACTCTTTCGACATAATGGTTTGTGTGCCAGATTTCTGCACTATAGAGAAAACTTTTCTTCTTTCTAATTAATTGGTAAGCTATTGGTAAATATTTTGAATGTATATCCTTCTCGTCAGCACACTCTCACTCAATAAAATAATTCAAATCCATTGATAGAGTTTTCCTGAATAAGTTACTACTATGATGGTTGTAAAAATAATATTCTAACTCTATCAGTCCTTTTCCACTTCTTTGTTGACATTTTGTTGGCTTTATATATAACAGGTCTTTATTGCCATTGACAATTGGAAAAAAATTGTAATGGGCCCCACTTTTGTCATTCACACATTACCAATTGCATATAAGCAATATTCAAGTTATAATTATTTTGTTTTGTTTCCTATATATTTTAGTTTAAAAATGTCAAATGCTAACTGGACAGCCATGTGTTAGTCAATGTAGCAATTATTTTGACTGACTTATGAAAAAAAGGGATAATCAGTATACCCCAAGTCAAGGTTATCTAGTATGTTGATGTTTTAATCAGAATTATAAACTTGGAATTTCAACCCATTCTGTGTGTCTTTTCTATCATGTTTTACCATTAAATTATTGTCACCATCACTATCATTGCCTTACTTTTGTCAATCATAGTACAGTATCTGTGAAGTCCTTTGAGTGCCTTGAAATAAAGTTGTATTTCACCACATGTCCTCATTATTAAACTTCAGAATAATACCATTGTTAGAGGTAATCCCTAAATGATTTAAAATCAACAAATTTTGCAGCAGTGTGCTAATTAAATGGAGATTAAATGGTTTCATTTTGGAGCTTTTTGGAAGGTATGGCAGAGGCTATTGCTTCCTTGTTTTACAGCAATTGTATTCTTTTTTTTTTTTTTGAGACAGAGTCTCGCTCTGTCGCCCAGACTGGAGTGCAGTGGTGCGATCTTGGCTCACTGCAAGCTCTGCCTCCCAGGTTCACTCCATTCTCCTGCCTCAACCTCCCAAGTAGCTGGGACTACAGGTGCCCACCACCAAGCCCGGCTATTTTTTTTTGTATTTTTAGTAGAGACGGGGTTTCACTGTGTTAGCCAGGATGGTCTCGATCTCCTGACCTCCTGATCCACCCGCCTCGGCCTCCCAAAGTGCTGTGATTACAGGTGTGAGCCACCGCACCCGGCAGCAATTGTATTCTTAAAGAATATAATGAAGTATTTCCTATGTATTTAGATCCTGACCTTTAAATGTTTGCTGTTATAAAATGCACATAGAATTATTTGTTATGCTGATTATTAAACCCTACAATCTTTCTGTGACATTGGACTGCATTTTATCATTTTTCAGAAATTTCTAATGGCAATGATAAATAACAAATATTAACTGACTATGGCACTTCATTTATAAACAACAGCTTAAATTAAATGAAATGTCTTGATTCTCTAATCTAGACTTTATCTTCAATGTTTACCCTTAGAAAAGACTAATCAGTGCCAACTTTAGTTAATTGAAGATAAAAAGAGACATCCCTTACCCATGAGTAATATTTTATCATAATATTTTACTCCTATATTTCAAAAAGATTGGATTAAACAGCTATTGAAAAACACCTGTGCATGCCATACAATATGGTTATATCAGTCAGTTTTTAGTTGCAAGCAACCAATACCATGACAAGTTGAAGCAGAAAACAAATCTATTAAGTAATATTAGGTAGTTCATAGAATTATTAAAAGTTGATATGCTTTGGCTGTGTCCTCACTCAAATCTCATCTTGAATGTTAGCTCCCATAATTCCCATGTGTCATGGGAGGGATACAGTGGGAGGTAATTGAATCATGGGGATGGGTCTTTCCCATGCTGTTCTCATGATAGTGAATAAGTCTCATGAGATCTGGCAGTTTCATAAAGAGGAGTTCCCCTGGACACACTATCTTGCCTGCCACCATGTAAGACATAACTTTGCTTCTCATTTGCCTTCCACCATGATTATGGGGCCTCCTTAGCCATGCGAAACTGTGAGTCAATTAAAGCTCTTTCCTTTATAAATTACCCAGCCTCAGGTATGTCTTTATTAGCAGTGTGAGAACACACTAATAAAGTAAGTTGGTACCAAGAAGTGGAGTGCTGCAGTAAAGATACTGGAAAATGTGGAAGCGACTTTGGAACTGGGTAACAGGCAGAGGTTGGAACAGTTTGGAGGGCTCAGAAAAGGACAGGAAGAGGTGGGAAAGTTTGGAACTTCCAAGAGACCTGTTGAATGACTTTGATCAAATGCTACTCATCTCAGATGGAGATGAGAAACTTGTTGGGAACTGGAATAAAGGTGACTCTTGCTATGTTTTAGCAAAGAGACTGGTGGCATTTTGCCCTTGCCCTAGAGATTTGTGAAACTTTGAACTTGAGAGAGATGATTTAAGGCATCTGGTGGAAGAAATTTCTAAGCAGCAAAGCGTTCAAGAGGTTACTTGAGTGCTGTTAAAAGCATTCAGTTTTATGTATTCACAAAGATATGGTTTGGAATTGGAATATATGTTTAAAAGGGAAGCAGGGCATAAAAGTTCAGAAAATTTGCAGTCTGACAATGCAATAGAAAAGTAAAACACATTTTCTGAGAGGAAATTCAAGCTGGCTGTAGAAATTGCATAAGTAACAAGGAGCCAAATGTTAATTGCCAAGACAATAAGGGAAATGTCTCCAGGGCATGTCAGAGACCTACCCAGCAGCCCCTCTCATCACAGGACTAGAAGCTTAGGAGGAAAGAATGATTTCATGGGCCAGACCCAGGGCCTTCCTGCCGTGTGTAGCTTAGGGACTTGGTGCCCTGCATTCCAGACATTCCAGCTGTGGCTAAAAAGGGCTAAGGTACAGCTCAGGCTGTGGCTTCAGAGGGTGCAATCTCCAAGCATTGGCAGCTTCCATGTGGTGCTGAGCCTGTGGGTGCACAGAAGTGAATAACTGAAGTTAGGGGAACTCTGCCTAGATTTCAGAGGATGTATGGAAACACCTGGCTGTCCAGGCAGAATTTTGCTGCGGGTGTGGGGCCCTCATGGAGAACATCTGCTAGGACAGTGCAGAAGGAAAATATGGGGTTTGATCCCCCACACAGAGTCCCCACTGGGCCAGTGCCTAGTGGAGCTGTGAGAATTGGGTCACCATCCTTCAGACCCCAGGATGATAGATCCACCAACAGCTTGCACCATGTACCTGGAAAAGCCACAGACACTCAATGCCAGCCCATGAAAGCAGCTAGTAGGGGTGGCTGGACCCTGCAAAACCACAGGGGCAGAGCTGCCCAATACCATGGGAAATCACCTCTTGCATCAGCGTGACCTGGATGAGAGGCATGGAGTCAAAGGAGATCATTTTGGAGCTTTAAGATTTGACTGCCCTGCTGGATTTCAGACTTGCATGGAGCCTATAGCTCCTTTAATTTGGCCAATTTCTCCCATTTGGAATGGGTGCATTTACCCAATGCCCGTACCAACATGTAACTAGGAGGTAACTAACTTGCTTTTGATTTTACAAGCTCATATGCAGAAGGGACTTGCTCTGTCTCACATGAGACATTGGACTGTGGACTTTTGAGTTAATGCTGAAATGAGTTAAGATTTTGGGGGACTGTTGGGACAGCATGATTGGTTTTGAAATTGGAGGTCATGAGATTTGGGAGGGGCTGGGGGCAGAATCATGAGGTTTGTCTGTGTCCTCACCCAAACCTCATCTTAAATTGTAGCTCCCATAATTCCCATGTGCTGGGGAAGGGACCTGGTGAGAGGTAATTGAATCATGGGGGCAG
The DNA here is from genome assembly GCF_009828535.3 of Hylobates moloch. NCBI lineage: Eukaryota > Metazoa > Chordata > Mammalia > Primates > Hylobatidae > Hylobates > Hylobates moloch. The sequence continues at coordinate 77,733,322 of NW_026652282.1, forward strand.
GTCTTTCCCATGCTGTTCTCATGATAGTGAATAAATCTCACTAGATCTGATGCTTTCATAAATGGTACTTCATCTGCACACACTCTCTTGCTTGCCACCATGTAAGACGTCACTTTGCTTCTCATTCACCTCTGCCATGATTGTGCAGACTCCCCAGCCATGTCAAACTGTGAGACCATTAAACCTCTTTCCTTTATAAATTACCCAGTGTCGGATATATCATTATTAGCAGTGTGAGAACAGACTTATGCAGAAGTGCGAGATAAATAGACTTGAAGATAAGCTTCCACTAACAATACTGAGACACACACCATAGAATTGAACTGATAAGGAAGCTGCTGCCAAGGCTGCCATTGTTCAGCCCATATACAAGTTGACAAGAACTCAAATCTATTGTAGCTGTTAGAGTTGATTTTCAAACCTGGATGCCTCTGTCATGACTTAGGCCAGAACAATGCATGACCCACTTAGAGCCTGATTCCTTATGCTACTGAGTTCTGAACTGAAGTCTCAGATTGGTGTATCTACAAAATCACTTATCTTCAGCCTAGCTAAAAGGGAGAGCAGCAAAATAAGTTTTTGGGATTTGACTCTGGCAAGGTGGGAACAAATATGTGTAACACTATCAATATGTAAAGATGATATTCAGAAGATGTTGGGCAGCCACAAATGACAGTTGACAGCTATATGTAATATTATAAAGAACACACATATTTCCACACATACACTTACATACATGTGCACATACACTTACATACATGTGCACATACACATACACAACCAACACAGGACAAAAAGTTATCACAAGGTTTGAGTTATTCTGTTTGGTGGCTGGGTGGCTTTTGGTAAGATATTTAACCTCTCTAAGCCCTAGTTTTCTCTTTTAGAGGGGATTAGCAATAGCAACTATCTCACAGGGATTTTGTTAGGATTAAATGAGATAATTCACATAAAGCTCTTAGCACTCTACCTTACACATAGCAATGGCTACTCTATTTTATGTAATTATTAATTCTCATTTCAGTCCCTTCTCTCTGCCTTTGAATTGTATCTTTTTTCTTTCATTACTATGTATAAAATTAACTTATAAGTTTACATCATGAAGCGTTAGAAAAATGTTTTTAAACCTTAAAACCAACAGGAACAAAAGGTGGTTAAATCATCAATATAGGAATGAACCATTCTAATTTCTGGTTAATGGTAAATGTACCTTATAGCGTTCTCTTGCACTGTGTTCCAAAGAATATGACTTTTTTCTTTATTCTTTGTAGTTGGTTTAATCTTACAATTACACATGGTAAAACTAGTTCTCTGTGATTACAGCCTATTCCATGCACTGACAATAATTCAAAACTTTTCATTCATATGTGTTCTCTGTAATAGTTTAATCCCACATTAAAATAGTCATGCAAAATACTTTTGTCAGTCTTCATCTAGGCAGTCAGAAGAAAGAACAAAAGAGAGACTAACATATATAAATATGTTAATTCTAAACCTTTTAAATCAGTTCTCCAATAAAAAACTATTGTAAGAACTTAAAGTTTTTGCAATTTGATAAGAAACAAAAGAGCCTACCTGCTGCGTTCTCTTTCCTGAGATCGACTTTATAATTTCTTATCAATTACCATTGTGCTATCAATAGCAATCAACAGTATAAGAAATAGGGACACATTTTATGATTATAATAATCATAACCAAAGGAATTATATATCAAAAGAAGACCACAAGTGGACATTTGGATTACATACTCCATAGGGTCAACTGTCATGTCTTGTACATGTACATAGAAGACAATTCTTTTTTTTTTTTTTTTGAGATGGAGTATCACTCTTGTTGCCCAGGCTGGAGTGCAATGGCGTGATCTCGTGATCTCGGCTCACTGCAACCTCCGCCTCCCGGGTTCAAGCAATTCTCCTGCCTCAGCCTCCAGAGTAGCTGGGATTACAGGCATGTACCACCACGCCCAGCTAATTAGAAGACAATTCTTATTTAGTGTTTACTATACTTTCCTTCAGCTCAACGTCATAGTATCATCTTGGTCTGGCCAGGTTTATATGTTCTGTGCTCTATGAACTATACAATAAAAATATGTCAGATTTGAACTATTCTAAGTAACTGGAAAAGTGAATATTTTCTTCCAGAGACTCAAGACCAAATCTTTATAATAAGAATTGGGTGCTAAAATGAGGCATTTATTATTGTGTGTGTATGTGTGTGTGTGTGTGTTATTGGTTCTGTTTCTCTGGAAAACCCTGACTAGTATAGATGGCAATTCTCCTCAAATGGGTCTAAAGATTTAATGTAATCATCACCAAAATTATAGAAACTGACAAGTTGATTTTAAAATTTATATGAAAATGCACAGGTCCAAAAGTAGCCTAAATAATCTCAAAAAGGAAGATCACAAAGAGCTCGCACTTGCCAATTTTAAAGCTTATTAAAAAACTGCAACAGTCAAGATAGCATAATAATGACATAAAGGTAGTCGTTTAGATTGATAGAGTAGAATATCAATCCAGATATTTGACTTATTGTGAAGAATTGGCTCATGTGATTATGGAGGCTGAGAAGTCCCATGATCAGTTATCTACAAACTGGAGAATCACGAAAGTCAGTGCTGCAATTCAATCTGAGTCAAAGCACCTGAGAAAACAAGAGGAGCCAATTGTGTAAATTTCAGTTCAAGGGCAAGAGAAGACGAGTTGAGCTATCTCAACTCATGCAATGAGGCAGGGAAAAAAGGAGTGAATTTCCCCTTCCTTTAACTTTTGTTCTATTCAAGACTTCAATAGACTGGATGATGTTCACTCACATTGGGGAAGGCAATCTGCTATACTGAGTCCATCAATGCAAATGCCATCTCATCCAGAAATACCTTCACAGACATGCATAGAAATAACGTTTTATCTGAGTGCACTGTGGCCCAGTCAAGTTGACATAAAATTAACTATCATAAATCCACCCCTTGTCCACTTGGCACCCACATACATCCTTAAGCCATATTTAATCTCCAAATAAAGATAATAACAAGGTCATAATTTCCCTAATGTGATACAATTATCTTGCATACAACCAAAAATGCACTAACCCCTTTTTAAAACTTAAATACTGAGATATAAAATTAATAATACTTAAGTACTATTATAAAAAACCAATACATTTTACATCACATGATAAGAGAGGAAAGAAAACAAAAATATATAGTTGTCCCTTAGATACCTTGAGAAATTCATTCCGGGACAGCCCATGAACACCAAAATCTGTAGATGATCATGTTCCTTATATAAAATTGTATAGTATTTGCATATAACCTACACACATTTTCTCGTATGCATTAATCTCCAGATTACTTAAAAAACTTAATACAATGTAAATGCTATGTAAATAGCTGTTATGCTATATATTAAAATTTGTATTATTTTATTGTTTCACTGTTAATTTTTTCCAATATTTTCTATCTGCAGTTGACTGAATCTGAGGATGCTGAACCTGTGTATATGGAGGGCCTAATATATATAAAATGTCCTACTTGCATTTTTGTAGATATCATCAGATTTTCTACATAGATGATAATGTTATCTGCAAATGAAGACAATTTTTAATTTCTCATCTTCAGTCTGGATGCCTTTTATTTATTTTTCTTACCCAGTTGCACTTGGCTATATCTTTCAGTGCAATGTTGAATAGAATTGTTGAGAGCAAATATCCTTGTCTGGTTACTGACCTTAGGAGGAAAGCATTAAGTCCCAAATAAATATAGGTCATGTTCTGACACATGTGCGTTATATCTAAATCACTGGCTGTCAAACTCAGGTGATTTCTTTCCTCCTCCCGGGGAATATTTGGCAATATCTGGGACAGCACTGGTTGGTAAAACTCAGGGAGAACTACTGGCATCAAGTGAGTCAGGGCTGGGGACACTGAAACGTAATTATCTGGCCCAAATTGTCAATAGTGCCTAAGTGGAGAAACCTGATGTAATTTATGTCCTTTATGTTGATATAAGTAAGTCATTACTTGTAATTATAGTGTGGCTATGAATGTTTAAAATAGTTTGTGGTTGCAGTTATAATTTACAGTTTCTGTCTCTGTTTCAAACATTGATTCTTGATTTGTATCAGTATACTTACTCATATTCAAAATTAACAAAGTTTTAGTTCAATTTATTTCCCTTAATTCTTACAGCTCAGCTGCTTACCCTCAGCTTCCTTTTTTTAAATAAGGAATAGAGAAGAGAAACATGATTCAAATGAATTACGGATACTTTTTCACAAAGTAGTTTGTATAATTTAAGTACAGACTTCCAGAAAAAGTAATAGAAATAAATATAGTTTTATTTTATACAGGATATATTTGTAGTACATTTTTATTTATAAGTAATTCAATGACATGAACGTTCTCTACCTGTTGCCACAGTTTCTAAGTAGCTAGCCATTGTTTATATCCCACTACCAGAGCAGTTGATAATAAATCCCTCTACCAGTCTTCCATCTCCAAGCTCAAAGTGACCATCAGCTAGAGCTAATGGTGCAAGATGTAAGATTCTCTTTCACACAGCAGACTGTGAGTTCCTTAAGGGAAATATACATTTTGTTCACCATTGTATAACCAGTACCTAGAAAAATGCCTGATGCATAACAGTTGCATAATAAATATTTGTAAATTGGATTTAACCTATCAGTAAACTACTGACTTTCAATTTTTGTTAGAAGGACTTCTAAATATTCAAAGCTAGGGCTTCAGGGGCTTTTGCTTTTAAACATACTGGATCGGTTGATGGTCAAGTGATAGGCTTGATAGTCACTTTACACTGGAATCATTTGATTTTTTCTTAAGATCTTCATTATAATACATCAAAAAATTATTAAGATTTTGGTAATTAACAAAGATAAACTAATATACAACAGAAAAAATTCACTGCAAACACAACATATTTAACAGTGTTGCCCAATTTTCAGTCTAATAATTGTTCTTCTGCCACTATAGGATATATCTATATTTCATCACAAATCACAAACTGATTAAAATTCACCAAAGGCAACATATTTTTGATGGCTATATCAATCATTGAAGGGATTTATAAATAAGTTCTGAAATCTTACAGACAACTTATCCTCTAGTTTGCTAATCGAATAACCAATCTAATAAAAATACAACATAGAATACATGTAGATATATAAACACATTACTAGATTAGTGATGGTCTGCCTCTCAGATGTCTTAGTCCATTTGTGCTGCTATTACAGAATATCACAGACTGGGTACTTTATGGCAAACAGAAATTTATTCGCTAACGGTTCTGGAGACTGAGAAGTCCAATATCAAGGTACTAGAATCTGGAGAGAGCTTTCTTGCTGTGTCATTACACAGCGTAAGGCAGAAGGGCTAAGAAAGAGAGCAAAAGGCCAAATTGCCTTCTTATGGTAGCATTAATCTTACACATGAAAGCAGGGCCCTCATGGCCTAATCACCTTTTAAAACTGTTTCAATGAAATTAAATTTTAACGTAAGCTTGGAGGGGGCAGATGTTCAAAGTATAGCAGAAAGTAAACTTTTAAATGAGAGATTTTACTTATTTTACTAATTTTTCCCAGCTATATGGCACTTACTTACATTTGACATTAGCTAATTCATTTATAGTTAAAAGGCCTATCAGTAAATTATATTTATCTTGTTTACAAAACTATAGATATATAGATATGAGTTTCAAAAATTGAAGTCTATGATTCTTATATTCTGTATTATATATTTATAAAATTCTGCACAAAACAGTTACATTTACACAGTGATTTAGTCAATGCTAGTGACAGCTGACCCATACTCATCATTAGTGTAGTGGAAACCAAGCAGAATATAGTTAATGTTTTATCAGACCATAACTAATATGAAATGTGTATCTCCTTTCTTTTCACATCATATCTGTCATATTTTGATCAGGGGCATAATGCTCTCAAAAAACCGTTTTAAATAGGCCAAACAAAAATGTTTAATCAAACCTAGGATACAATCAACGTTATTTTATCTAAGGAATCTTTGTTTTGGTCAACAAATATATTTTAGGTCAGGATGAATAAGTTATGTCTCTGTAGAACAACTAATAGCATTATCATTTGTTTTTAAAAGTCACAAAACAAATCATTCTAGTTACTATGTTACAGTTCTATTTGAAATTCATTGGAAACCTCTAAAGGCTATCATTTAGATTTGACAGCAATCAGTGTTTGCATTCTTCTTTACTGAGGTTAGAGTTATGACTGGGCTGTAACTTTTCTGATTGCTTTTGTCACCGTTGTTTTAAATCAGCTTCCTTTGCTTTTGTCACTTAAATTTATGTTTAGAAATAGTTGGTGATTAAACTATAGGACACCTATATGAAAAGGATGTCTTTCTTATTAAATAGCATACAATTTAAAATTTCTTTATTTCTTTCTGTCTAGAGAATGTTTGGTTCTGTTTGGTAACTTCACCAAGCATGGGGTCTCATTCATCATGTGTGGGTTTTACCTAAGTAGGAATCAAGACTTTATAAACGTTTTATATTTTGTTGTAGTTTTGTGAAATTCACAGTCACGTTGTTACTGGGAAGTGTGGGGGTCCTCAGGGCTTTATTTTCTTGGAAGAAATAATTTGGACGAGAGACTAATTAGTACAGTAACCAAAAATTATATTAAGGAAATAAAAGAACATTCTGAGAGAAGAGTGTTCTGATACATCTGGAAGCAGCCCTTAGCATGCTGCATTGCAGTTTTTTATTATGTTGGACATTTTCTTTAAGTTCCAGCCTCTGTCCTAAGTCTCTGTCTTTGTCTAGTTTCCAGCTTCTGTCTTAAGTCTACGCCTTGTCCCTGCCTAGTTCCTGCCCATATTTACGAGATTCTCTCTTACTGTCAGTTGATGCACATGAGCAGGGCCCAGTGACCAATAGGAATCCTACCTAACAGCAGAGTTGCTCGTTACCACCACCCCAGGAAGGTCGCAGAGCGATTACATCTGCAACTTTTTGTGCCTCCATATCTCTTAGGAATTTCCTTTTTGTCCTTTTCCCCTTCTTATCAGCATGTGGCTAGCTACATCCTGACAGGTTAACCGCAGAATGAGCCATTACTGGGTGTCTTAAGGGGCATTTCTGAGTCTTCTTTTCTGCCTAGGTATTTCCTCTCCTCTCTGCTCATGTTTAGCATGCCTGTTTCGGGTGGTCCCTGGGCAGTGAGATTCTCCAGAGCTTTCTCTCCCAGAGTTTCCCTTTCCTGCTCATGCCTAACTATCTGGCTACACTAACAGCATGATAAATGAGATTATAAAATAATACTCAAATACGTACAGTGTTAAGGAATGCATCCTGTTAATTTTATGTATCTGTTTAGTAGCTTCACAAGGATCTTTTATTATGCATATCAAAGCAGATTGGTCACTGCCAAAACATGTGAAGAAAATAAATAAGAATAAGGAATTTAACAGCATACAGACTAACTTTTAAAAAATGAAGTCGTTTTCAGAGGAATATAGTAGATTGTATAGCTAAAGCATTAATATTAGAATTAAGATAAACTAAAATGATAAACTCTTTCTAAGGTTAAAACTAAAGAAAGTAGTGCTGAATCAATTAAGTGATTGATGATGTGGTCATTTTTACATCTATTTGCCCTGAGTAGTATAAAATGTGTAACTAAGGAAAAGAGTAGAAAATTCTATTTTAGCATATGGAAATAGAAAATAAAACGAGGAAAAATTCTATCTGAAGATTATTTGTATTCCCTAACAGAACTTTTTTAAGGTTTTAGATGTCCATTCCTTTAAATGAACTGTTTTCCATACCTGAAATTATATTTCTCTGTCCAAACTCAGTTTTCTCTGCTTGGTAAATTACCCATTTTTCAAAACCCAGCTCAAATGTCACCTCTTCTTGGAAGCTTCACTGATTTCCCTTGCTCCTGCCCACTTAGCAGTTGAATATTTTATTCATTCCTTCATTGAGCAAACAATTTTTGAATGCTTACTAAATGTCAGGTCCTGAAGTAGGAGCTGGGGGTAAACTAATGGACAAGACAAACAAGGACCATGATATTATAGGACTTACATTTTAGCTGGGAGGATGTAAAATAAACATATAAGTCAATAAACATATGGATAAGATAATTTCAGAGTAATAATTTATGTAAAGATAATACAATTAGATGATGTGACAGAGTAGAGGGAGATAGAGGATGATTTTAGATAGGGTGATCAGGAGAAATCTCTAAGGAGGTGAAATATGAATAGAGTGCTGTGTGAAACAAGTGAGATAGCCCTTGGAAGATCAAGCAAAAGAGACTTTCAGGCAGAGAAAACAAAGGTTGAGGGCTGGAGGAGCTTTCAGTTTTTGAGAAACAGAAAGAAAGCCAGTGTGCATTCTCACAATGTATTTTAATTTTTTGTTTCCATTTTCTTTGCCATACTAGTTAGTAACGATTTATGTCTTCCCATGTTTAAATTTTTTTAAGCCTGGTACTATATTTGATTATATAACAGGATCTCATAAAGTGTTTGCTGAATTAGTTTGTGGGGCAGGTAACTAACATTTATTGGACACACATTTTGTGTCTCAGGCATTGTGCTAAGTGTTTAAGAAGGATTATCTCAGTTAATACATCCAATTATCACAATGTGAACCCAATAACTATGTATTTTTAAACATTGTGTATTCTACTTAGATGTTAAAATATCTATTTCATGATAAATATTTAGATTATAAAAGCCAAGTAACTTACCTGGGTTTATGTAGTTACAAAGAGGCAAGGTTAACTGTTGATACCTAGCCATCCTGACTCCAAAGTCTCCGCTCTTTCTTTTACCTCTAGTACCCTCCCTTATGATATATTTAAATGAGGCCTCTTTCACTGTGTATTGATGACCTCATCTGTGCCTAGTGATCAGGTCATTAAAAAAGAGATTTATAGTTAGCATTATGCTATGTCGTGAAAAATATAAATTCTTTGTACATACTTGAAAAAAACTTCCACACCTAGGTTTCTATATTTTATACTAAGGTACCCTTGACTATGATAATTTCCTTCTACAAATAGAACAATATTTAGTTAACTGAAAATTGAAAGTGATATCTTTGACAACTGCCAGGTACCAAATTGTAAATCCATGACTTCGTAAAATTGCTTTCATCCTATAGAGCAATAACTCACTTTTAAATTCACCAAAACAATGGTGGAGAGAGAGAGAGAGAGTGATAGATATGGTTTGGCTCTGTGTCCCCACCCAAATCTCAACTTGAATTGTAATAATCCCCACTGTCGTGGGAGGGATGCAGTGGGAGGTAAATGAATCATGGAGGTGGACTTTTCCCATGCTGTTCTCGTGATAGTAAATAAATCTCATGACATATGATGGTTTTATAAAGGGGAGTTCCCCTGCACATGCCCTTTTGCCTTCTGCCATGTTAGACGTGCCTTTGCTTCTCCTTTGCCTTCCACCATAATTTTGAGGCCTCCCAAGCTATGTGGAACTGTGAGTCCATTAAACCTCTTTCCTTTATAAATTACCCAGTCTCAGATATGTCTTTATTAGCACTGTGAGAACAGACTAATACAGAGAAAGAGAGAGAGAGAGAGAACAAAAGTGGGAGAGAATATCAAGTTTTGTTATCTATACAGGTATTAGAAAAGTAGGATACGCCTATCATGAAATATTCAGCTATATATTTTTATACTTGTTTTGAAACTTATTTATTTACCTTTTTTTCTGATTATATATATTCATTACAGACCAGTTTGAAATTATGGACAATGAATTTGTAAATTGCATCACAGAGAAATATTATTAATATATATGTGTTCTTTTCCCATTATTTTTCTATGTGCTTCTGTGTAGAATATATATATGTATGTATGTATACTTGTATTTTGTTCATATCTTTTAACATCATACCATTAGCACCTGCTTACATCAAACTATTTACAAACATTCTTAATGGGTGCATAGCACTTCACAGTAAGGATCCACCATTATGTACTTAACCAATCTTCTGTTTCAGGACATCATTTCTAATGTTTAGTTTTTCTATGATCACTAATGTGTATAAGCCATGTATATAAAACTGCGTACCATAAAGGTTATATTTTCTTATGTCCCTTTTATTTTGAATACCAATGTTTTTATAAATAATTCTGAGTGCAATTATTTCAAAGTCTGAGTTAACATCATGTTTTCAACAAACTAGAATTTTTAAAATGTCATAGTATGCTTTCTCAATTTTAAAACCTAACCTAAAACCCTATCCCCTGATTGACAAGACAATATAATGTCTTAAAGCTCATGTATGAGATCTTAAAGCTTGTGCACTCAATCTATGTGAACAGCCAGTCTGTTTCAGTCTTTCATATGGTATGATCTGTTATATTCCTAGATAAATAAACACTGAGAGAATTCATTGCTAAGAAACTTGCCCTATAAGATAGACTAAAGGGAGTTATCCAGGTAGAAGGATTGGCAGAATAGAGTTTTGTTTTGTTTTGTTTTTTATTACTACAATGGTCTCACTATATACTATTAATATGGGAGTGCTGGGAAGGCAAGAGCTTAGTCTCTTTAAATGATATGGAAGTGGGGAAGGGAAGTGCTAGGTAGAGGAGGGCTCCACCCCCACGGACCTAGGCGAGGACAGGCACTCCTGACTTCACGCCCAAATGTCGCATTTCCCAAGACCATCCTAGCCCACCACACCCCCATCCTGTGCTTATAAAAAGCCCCAAGACCCTAGCAGGCAGACACACAGCAGCTGTACGTTGAGAGGAGCAGATCAGCGGAAGAAGACACAGGCTGCTGGATGTCAAGAGGAATGCACCAAAGGCGCTGGCACACCAGCAGGCCACACACCAGCAGGCCACACACTGGGAACTTTTTGGTTTGAAGAAATCCCACTTGTATATTTTTGGCTTTGTTGCCTGTGTTAAGGTGTCATATCCATGAAATCACTGCCAAGACCGAAGTCATGAACCTTTCCTCTTCTATTTTCTTCAGAGCTTATGTTTAGTTCTTTCATCTATTTGAAGTTAATTTTTGTATGGTGTAAGACAAGGAACCAATTTTATTCTATTGCATGCTGATGTCTAGTTTTCCCAACATCATTTGTTGAAGAGACTTTTCTTCCCCCATCATGTAGTGTTGGAAACCTCATCAAAGATTACCCGATCATTTAAGTGGGTATTTTTTTCTAGGCTCTCCATTCTGCTCCATTGGTCTATATGTCTGTTTTTATGCCAGTATTATATCCTTTTATTTTTTTTATTACTGTAGCTTTGTAAAAGATTTTGAAATCAGAAAGTGTGTGAGGCCTCTAGCTTTGTTCTCCTTTCTCAAAATTGATTTGGTTATTCCTGGCCTTTTGTGATTCCACATGAATTTTAAAACTGTTTTTTTCTATTTCTGTAAAAATGCATTAGAATTTTGATAAGGATTACATTGAATGTTTAGACCACTTTGGGAAGTATAGACATTTTAACCATATTACATTTTCCAATCCATTAGCACAGGATGTTTTTCCATTTGTTTGTGACTTTTAAAAATTTGTTCCATGTTTTTCTTGTAGTTTTGTCTTTCACTTCCTTAGTTAAGTTTATTCCTAAGAATTTTATTCTTTTTGGTGCTATTGTAAATGTGATTCCTTTTCTAAACTCCTTTTACAATAGTTCATTGTTGCTCTATAGAAACACAACTGATTTTTCTATTTACTTATTACTTCTAAAGGTTCTTTTTAAACTAAGTCTTTAGGGTTTTCTGTATATAAAATTTGATCATTTGCGAAAAGGTACAATTTTACTTCTTTCTTTCTTATATGGATACCTTCTCTTTCTTTTCCTTGCCTAATGGCTCTGGCTCAGACTTCCAGTATTCTGTTGAATAGAAGTGGGGAGAAGTAGCAACCTTGACTGGATCAAGGTCAAATTTTCAGTATTTCACAAGTGAGTATGATGTTAGCTCTGGATTTTTCATGTATGACCTTTATTTTGTTGAGGTAATTTTCTCTCATTTCCTGTTTGTTGAGAGTTTTTAACATGAGAGGATGTTGAATTTTGCAAATACTTTTTCTACATCTATTAAGATGAACATATTATTTTTATTATTTGTTACTCTAACATGGTATATTACGTTATTATTTTTTGAAATGGAGTCTCGCTGTTGCCCAGGCTGGAGTACAGTGGCACTATCTCGGCTCACTGCAACCTCCACCTCCCAGGTTAAAGCAATTCTCCTGCCTCAGCCTCCCATGTAGCTGGGATTACAGGTGCCCACCACCATGCCCGGCTAATTTTTGTATTTTTAGTAGAGATGGAGTTTCACTATGTTGGCCAGGTTAGTCTCAAACTCCTGATCTCAGGTGATCCACCTGCCTTGGCCTCCCAAAGTGCTGGGATTACAGGCGTGAGCCACCGTGCCCAGCCAATGTTAATTAGTTTTAATACGTGGAATCTTCCCTGCATTACAGGGATAAATCCCACTTGGTCATGGTGGAGAATATTTTAACATGCTGTTAGAATTGGCTTGTTAGTATATTGTTCAGGATTTTTTCATCTATATTTGTCAGGGATATTTGTATGGTTTTCTTTTCTTGTAGTTCCATTGTCTTTGGCTTCAGTATGAGGGTAATGCTGGTCTTATAAAATGAGTTTGGAAGTGTTCCTTTCTCTTCGATGTTTTGAAAGAATTTGAGAAGGATTGTCATTAATTCTTATTACAAGTTTGGTAAAATTCACCAGTGAAGGCATCTGTTTCTAGACTTTTCTCTGCTGGGAAATATATCCCACTTTCAATAGTGGGCAGAATATCCAGACTGAAGATCAGTAAGAAAATTGAAGACTTGAGCAACACAATAAACCACATGGACCTAATAGACATTTAAAACATCTCATCCAACTGCAGCAGAATAAAATTCTTCTCAAGTATGCAGCAATCTTTCTTTAGGATAGATCACAGGATGAGTCATAAAATAAATCTTAGCAAAATTAGTAAAATCACACCAAATATGTTTTCTGACCACAATGGAATAAAATTATAAATTAATGGCAGTATAAAAACTAAAAAAATCACAAATCTATGGAAATGGTTAAATATTTTTGGTTATAAATATTTCTATTTTGTGAGTTCATTCTGTTACAAATAACTTTGCATTTGAATATTCCTTAACAAGTGTTGTGTCAAATGTGATAAAATTACTCCTGATAAGCATTTCTAAATCTAAAGTATGTTTTAAGTTTGTACTTAATCAGCGTTTATTTTAATATATGTTATGTATGTAACATTTGTTCTTCCAAATAACTTGGCATTTTAATCTAATGTAAGTCCTGAAAACTTCATAATTTGAGCTAAAGAGTTTATCAACCATCAACTAATTTCAATAATATGGTAAATATTTAGATCTGAAGTATTCACCATTATGTCTAAAATACAGATTCCTTAAAGATTTTAATAAAGTTATGCTTGTTTCGTTCTTCATAAATTTTGCTTGTAAAATTAGCAAGCTATGTTTTCATTGTTAAATATTTGGGGTTGCATCCTTTTTGCGAAAATTCTGTATGTCTATTTCAAATTTGTGTATATTAATGATCAGAACAAATGCCAAGAGCATAATTCTATGGGTACTTGGAGCTGATCTAGGGAACATTCCAAAATTTCAGTCACCAAGTGCTCCAATTTAACGAGCAAATTCAACCAAGAACAAAGAGGAGGTTCAAAATCTGAGTGGTAAAATTTAATGTTACTATGTAGTAAACATTTGTACAAAATAGAACCTTGGTACAAATCTATATATTTATGGGCAGAAAAATGGAGCATTAAGATGTGTTTGGGATAGAAAAAAAAGGTGTTGTGAGAATGGAAATCAGGCCGTTCAGGTGGCTTTCTTATTTTATTAATGGCATGGATTTTTGAAACATTATTTTACGAAAATACAAATGATAGAGTTTTAGATGTTATTATATATTATATACATGAAAATTTTTAAGAGAGTAGACTTTAAAATTTATTTTTTTATTTTTAAATTTTAGATTTAGAGGGTGCAGGTGTAAGTTTGTTACATTGATGTATTGTGTGATGCTGAGGTTCAGGCTTCTAATGATCCTATTGCCCAAGTAGTGAACTACCCAATAGGTAGTTTTTTAACCCTTGCCCTGCTCCCCATCCCCACTTTTAGAATCCCCAGTGTTTATTGTTACCATCTTTGTGTCCGTGTTTACCCAATATTTAGCTCCAGCTCCCACTTATAAGTGAGAACGGGCACCATTTGGTTTTCTGTTTCTATGTTAATTTGCTTAAAATAATGGCCTCCAGCTGCGTCCATGTTGCAGCAAAAGACATGATTTTGTTTTATGGCTGCATAGTGTTTTATGGCTGCATAGTATTTTATGGCATATGTGTATCACGTATTCTTTACCAATCCACCATTGACATATCTTTGCTATTGAGAATAGTGCTGCAATAAACATACAAGTGCAAGTGTCTTTTTGGTAGAATGATTTATTTTCCTTTGGATACATACTCAGTAATGGGATTGCTGGATCGAATGGTAGTTCTGTTTTAAATTGTTCGAGAAATCTCCAAACTGCTCTCCACAGTGACTGAACTAATGTATATTTCCACCAGCAGTGTATAAGTGTTCCCTTTTTTCCCCAACCTCAGCAGCATATTTTATTTTTTGACTTTTTAGTAACAGCCATTCTTACTGGTTGGTATCTCACTCTGGTTTTGATTTGCAAGAAGAGTAGAGTTTAAATGTTCTCACCACAAAAAAAGTAAGTATGTGAGGTAATGGGTATATAATTAGCTTGATTTAGCCATTTTACAACACATACATGTATCAAAGCATCATGTTTCATACTCTAAATTTATACAATTTTATCAGGTAAAACATTAATTAAATTTTTAAAATTTTATGTGTTGTTAATTCTCTGGAATTACAATAAAAGTTCACAAGCAAGCCTAATTTGGGTAGTCCCCCAAAACAATTTGCAAGGCAAAAATGGTATCAAAAATGACCTGCTTAATTTAGTATAGCACCATAGTGCACATGCAAAATAGTACATATGGATACCAAGAACACACTAAAAATATATATGTTGGAAAATCACACTAAACACATACTGGTAGAAGGATATTTTCTCATTTTAAGGGAGCACACAGTGAAAGTCAGTAATGTAATGTTTTGGTGTAATTTGAGCTATAATTATGATGTAATGAATTGAAAAATTTTAACTGCTGAAGCCAAATCCGTACTACATTTAAGGATTGAGGAGTGCCTTACATAGTATTCTCAAGATCCTTAATAATTCCTCAATTTAAAATATTTGTGCTGATGAGGCTGCATAGAGAACGTATACCCTTAACCCTTGCAAATATTCTAGCAAACAGGTTTTTATAGATCATATAAGTGAGAAAGAAAAATGTGATATATTTTGAAAGCTACTGTATTTGGGTTGGTGTAA
>NW_026652282.1:77758610-77807034 GCF_009828535.3 Hylobates moloch
CATGGCCTTTTAAAGCCTATAAACTCTCCTTACAATTCCCCCATTTTACCTGTCCAAAAACCAGACAAGCCTTACAGGTTAGTTCAGGATCTGCGCCTTATCGACCAAATTGTTCTGCCTATGCACCCCGTGGTGCCAAACCCGTATACTCTCCTATCCTCAACACCTCCCTCCACAACCCCTCCACAACCCATTATTCTGTTCTAGATATCAAACATGCTTTCTTTACTATTCCTCTGCACCCTTCATGCCAGCCTCTCTTCGCTTTCACTTGGACTGACTCTGACGCCCATCAGGCTCAGCAAATTACCTGGGCTGTACTGCTGCAAGGCTTCACGGACAGCCCCCGTTACTTCAGTCAAGCCCAAATTCCTTCCTCATTCGTTACCTATCTCGGCATAATTCTTCATGAAAACACATGTGCTCTCCCTGCTCATCATGTCTGGCTAATTTCCCAAACCCCAAACCCTTCTACAAAACAACAACTCCTTTCCTTCCTAGTCATGGTTAGGTACTTCTGCCTTGGGATACCTAGTTTTACCATCCTGACTAAACCATTACATAAACTCACAAAAGCAAACCTAGCTGACCCCATAGATCCTAAATCCTTTTGCCACTCCTCTTTCTGTTCCTTAAAAACAGCCCTAAAAGCTGTTCCCACACTAGTGCTCCCTAACTCATCCCAACCCTTTTGCATTACACAGAGCTGAAGTGCAGGGCTTTGCAGTCAAAATTCTTACACAAGAGCCAGGACCACGCCCTGTAGCCTTTCTGCGCAAACAACTTGACCTTAGTGTTTTAGGCTGTCTCCCACATTGTTCCTGATACCACACCTGACCCCCATGACTATATCTCTCTGATCCACCTGACATTCACTCCATTTCCCCATATTTCCTTCTTTCCTGTTCCTCACCCTGATCACACTTGGTTTATTGATGGCAGTTCCACCAGGCCTAATCGCCACTCACCAGCAAAAGTAGGCTATGCTATAGTATATTCCACATCTATCATTGAGGCTACTGCTCTGCCCTCCTCCACTACCTCTCAGCAAGTAATTATGCTGAACTCGCTTGGGCACTCTCTAATTGGATGTCCTGGGTCCTCCCAATTCTTAGTCCTTTAATACCTGTTTTTCTCCTTCTCTTATTCGGACCTTGTGTGTTCCGTTTAGTTTTTCAGTTCATACAAAACCACATCCAGGTCATCACCAATCATTCTAAATGACAAATATTTCTTCTAACAACCACACAATATCACCCCTTACCACAAAATCTTCCTTCAGCTTAATCTCTCCCACTGTAGATTCCCACACTGCCCCTAATCCTGCTGGAAGCAGCCCTGAGAAACATTGCCCATTATCTCTCCATACCACCCCCAAAAATTTTCGCTGCCCCAACACTTCATATTATTTTGTTTTATTTTTCTTATTAATATAAGAAGACAGGAATGTCAGGCCTCTGAGCCCAAGCTAAGCCATCATATCCCCTGTAACCTGCACATATACATCTAGATGGCCTGAAGCAAGTGAAGAATCACAAAAGAAGTGAAAATGGCCAGTTCCTGCCTTAACTGATGACATTACCTTATGAAATTCCTTCTCCTGGCTCAGAAGCTCCCCCACTGAGCACCTTGTGACCCCCACCCCTGCCCGCCAGAGAACAACCCCCTTTGACTGTAATTTTCCACTACCTACCCAAATCCTATAAAATGGCCCCACCCCTATCTCCCTTCACTGATTCTCTTTTTGGACTCAGCCCGCCTGCACCCAGATGATTAAAAAGATTTATTGCTCACACAAAGCCTGTTTGGTGGTCTCTTCACACGGATGCATGTGATACTTTATAAATGTTAGATGCTAAATAAATGTCTTTATAATAAATTTATGAAGAAATGTCATTATGAGTATTAATAGGAAATGCTCATAATAACAATATGCAAGAAGTAGATAGAAGTTGAAAAGTAACCAGTGCCTGCATCATAATATGTATTTCAAATGTCCCAAAAAGTTTTTCTTAAAGACATTTTTGCTTAAATTCTAATTTCATGAGTACACTCAGCTAATACCAGTGACTATGACTGCCCCAAACCACTCCAAGCTGCCTAAAATGATTGAAGTAGAAAATGTTTTAAATATAAATTTACTAGGGTTGGATAATGGCAATTATATTGTTGTTTTACATTTTCTTTAATCTGTTTTAGTTAAGGTAAGCATCATTTTCCAAATACACAATAGCCATTCTTATTTCAGATTTACAATAGTTCAATGTACAATAGTTCAATGTAACATCAATATATATGCATTTTGTGAATGTTTCTACTTTTTATAATATGTGGCTTCTCCTTCATTGGCTTCTATGACAGCAGTCTTTCCTTAATTTCCCAAAACTCAATTTATTCATTTGTTCTTTATCATTAAATAACTATATATTGGATAACTACTATATGTAAGGCATAATGTTGGGTACTGGAGAATACAAATGCAAATATGATCGGAGGCTGTACAGTGAAGTAGTTCAGGGCATGGACACCTGTGTCAGACTGCCTGGGTCAACAGACCAACTCTAGAATTCACTAACTTTGACATGGGATAAACTATTTAATATCTCTTTGAACCAGTTTTCCCACAGATAAAATAAGAATAATAATAGTGCCTAACTCATGTATTTTTAATGAAAAACAAATGAATTAATTAGTGCATGTGAAGCATTTAGAACAGAACCTGGCACATGGAAAGCACTCTATAAATGATGTTACTAATAACAAAATGCCCTGCCAGTGTTGCTCAGGACGTAACTGAGAAGTCAGACAAAAGGAAATTAGTATAATACACATGCTACAACCGAGCTATGTAGTGAGCACTTACTACTTTTTGTTGTTAATTCATCTTCTTTTGCCTATTCCTAAAATATGGGATCCACATTTTCTTCCTGGTTGATTCATCTAGTTTCATGGTTTCATTTATCAACTCTTTGCATATACATTTTAACTGTGTCATAAAGAATTATTATAATTTTCCTGAGAGAAAAGCCTTGTTTTATATGTCTTTTATGACTTTCACAGTACAGTAAATATTGGGATTCATTAAATACTTGCTGAGTTGATTTTATATCACTTGGCTGAAAAGACATAGTCTGAATAGGAATATAGTAGTATAAATAAAAGTGTTTTGAGTCATACATAGCAACAACTATATTTTTAGTGTGAAGCTCTCCAAATCTTTGTGTGATTATTGACTAAATTTTTTATTTTGCTTACTCCAGTTGCATAGGACGTTAATTGTTTCTTTTTGTAGTACTTTAATCATCTATATGTGAATATATATTATATCTACTATATTGTGTTATGTAATTTAATATATAATGTGTTATATTCATAAACATAGTATATATTATATATGTACAGATATATATTATAGGACATATATAACAATATATACTAATATTACATATTATAGTATATATAATGTATTGTATATAACATAATTATATATCATATACATATGTATATATTACATATTTATGTATATAATATATATACATACATATATATAGCTGAACTGCTTAATAAACTTAAATTTTTCATAGATGCTCCACATATCAACTTTAGTTTGATAAGAATACTCTAACAGAGGCCTAAAACATGAAAAATAAACAAAATCAAAGAGAAAAGCCTAGTCATCTGTATTCAGATATATGTGCACTGGTGTATGTGTATTTATCTCAGTATCATTTTAATATGCAACCTCTTTCTTTCTTAAAGCAACCATATGCTTTTCAGTCTGTACATAGAGAGTTATTTAGGAATAACTGAGTTTGTCATAATTGAATAAATAAGGTTTATATGAAAGGATCTTACAAAGTTAATATGGGGGCCACATTGCTTCAGTGTGCTGGAAACATTCATCTTCCATAACCTTCAAGTTTTTAATGAGTGAACTAGGCATTATTATTGAATATCATGTTGAGAAAGATTAACTAATAAGCCATAATAACTGACAGAGTTTCAGGCAGTTCATTCATTAGCGTGTAGACTCCTTGAGGGCCTTGTTTTATTTGTCCTTAATGACCAACAAAGTGCTATCCATGTCTGTTGAATGAAGAAATAAATGGCTGACTTCAGTTTTTTCCATTTTCACTTACCATGTCATAATTACCTAATCACTCTAGGATGCTCTATGTTAAAGTATAGTCCAATGCAACTTGCATTAGAATCACCTAAATATCTTCTAAAAAAATGCATTATTCTAGGTCTTAGTTCCTATCTACTGAATCAGGATTGGGGAGAGGTGTTATCAAAGACTTTGCATTTTAAAAAAGTCTTCTAGGTGGTTTTCATGTAACTCTGCAGGAGAGCTGTAAATCATTACTGATTAGAAAATTTATTCAAAAAATACAAGCAACAGGAAAAAATGCTTAACTTTCCTATTTGTAAGTTTCTTTGTTCATTTTGTGAACATTTATGAGATTTGTGTAGAATTTGAGGATTAAATGTTCATTCCTTTCTGGCATAAAATAAAGAGCAGTCAAGACACACACACACACACACGTGCACACACAAAGACACACAGAAACATATACACAGTGATTGCCCTCAGCCAAACACAAATCAAGCAGAAGAAAAAAAAATCAAGATTGATTACGCCCATTTAACACTTGACATTTTAATCAGAGTTGTTGGCAGTTCCCCATTCCTGACTAGCTATACTAACTTGCAGCAAAATCCTACATAGCTCTGATTTCCTGAACGCAGATTTTTTAAACTTTTTTAGAGATATATGTATGTGTTTTACAGGTGCCTTTTGAAATCAATGTTTATTTATAAAGCTGTTTTTGCATTATTAATAACTTACTAAACTGTGATGTGTGGGTACTTATTGTGACCTTAGTGATGTTTTTAATATGTGTGTTAAAATTATCAAGAGTGTAAAAAAGAATGAAATAATGTCTCTTGCCGCAACTTGGACAGAACTGGCGGCCATTATTCTGAGTGAAGTAACTCAGGAATTGAAAAACAAATAATGCATGCTTTCACTTATAAGTGGGAGCTAAGCTATGGGTATCCAAAACCATCCAGAGTGATAAATGGACTTTGGAGACTCAGAAACGGTGAGGATGGAAGGGAGTGTGGAATTAAAAAGTAACATATTAGGAACAACGTATGCTACTCTGGTGACAAGTGCACTAAAATCTCAGCTTTCACTACTATAAAATTCATCCATGTAACCAGAAACCACTGGTACCCTCGAAACTATTGAAATAAAAAATAAAATAAAATAAAATAATTAGTAAGGTATTTTGAATGGAAAATTATCATCAGTGTGTTAATATTTGCTGTGGTTTGAATGTGTCCCCCAAAGTTTATGTGTTGAACACTTTATCCCCAGTGGAACAGTGTTGGGTGGTAGGGCCTAATAATATGTGATTATTAGTTCATGAAGGCTCTGCCTTCATGAATGGATTAATGTCATTATCATGTGAGTGAGTTTATTATAAAAGCAAATTCTACCACCTCTTGCACTCTTGCTGTCACCCTCTCTTCCCCTTCCACCTTTAGCCATGGGATGATTCAACATCAAGGCCCTCACCAGATGCTGGTGCCATGCCCTTGAATTTCCCAACCTCCAGAACCATGAGCCAAATGAATTTCTGTTCCTTGTAAACTACCCAGTTTGTGGTACTCTGTTATAACAACCAAAAATGAACAAAGAAGATACTGATAAAATTTGTTTTACACATTTAAGTCTACAAATAAAATCCATTGCAAAAAAGTTATTCTGACATTACAACTTTTGTTCAGTTCATTGTCAAAGGAAATACTTTCCCTGAAAGGGCTTATTTCATATTTCTGTTACATTTTCCATAATACAGTAATGATTTGGATTCAGTAAATACTTGATGAGCTAATCTTTTATCTAACTAAATAGAGTTTTTAAAAAATTCTGCTGGCAAAATAATTACAAAACACATGTGGGAAAAACTAAACATTAATATAATAATACTATAGGATCTACTACTTAAATTCATAATTTATTACTATTTTCATTTTCTTGGTAGAATATTTTCAGCAAAAATCAAGGATTCATTAGGAATTAAGACTTAAAAGTTTCTAAATGGTTGGCTAAGAGAGCCAGAGTTCCAAAGGAATCCCAAATTAAGTCTTGTTATATACTCAGTAAGGGATTAGTAAATGTGTTATGATCTAAATTGTCCATATCATCAGTTTAGTTATCAACAGTATTGAGAGGAGTCATGAAATTACAAGAATGGCAGAAACCATATTGTGGTAGGTGGAGAGTAAGTTAAGAGCAAATGTGATACCAGCATATCAAAGATTAGAAAGTAAATTACCTAATTTTCTAACCTGTGTTTATGTTTAGGTCTTTGACTTAAGTGGAAGATGAAAATATATCTTTTCAATGTTAAACTTTATATATATATATGTATTTTAAATATTAATTGAAAATAGAAAATATTCATCTTCACTTCATATGGGAAACTAATTCTACTTCAGTCATACTTGGCTGCCAAAACAGTATTCTGCTCCTCTTGCTGATGTGATGAGCACATGGATCATGCCAGGAATGTCATATTACTTTATAATGGTGGATGGATGGCACCAAACTTAAGAATATGATCAGAATCAAGTTAAACAGAGTTCTTCCCAGGAATTCTTAAATTGAACTGGAGGTAGAGTCTTCTTGCTTGCTAATCATTGGGCTATCTAATTGATTAAGAGAATCAAGACTCTTGTAGCAATTCTTCAAAGTTGTGCACAATAAGAGATGATGAAATTAATACTGATTGCTACACACTTAGCAATAAGAGACAATGAGAGAAATATGTGGAGGTAATGTGAGGGGTTCTGGAGAGAGTGATAAAGGAAAAAGAAAAAAGAGATAAGAAATAAATGAGAAGAGAAGGGGGAAGGAGAGAAAGAGAAGGAGAGAGAGGGAGAAAGAGCAAGAAAGACTGAGATCTAGAGCTCTAGCTTTATTCCTGGATATCCCAGTTATGTAAAATGATATATTCCTTTTTTAAAATTAGTTTCTGTTATTTGTAACAGAAATTATACTAACTACTAGAGAAAGGATTAGTGTTAGATGAATTAGGTGAACAGTTATCTCATTAAAAGATAAGCCCATTATGGCCTACATGCGTTACCCTAAACAAGAACTAGACAAATCTTTATTTGATATTTGATCTGAAAACAAATACAAAGTGTTTCCAGAACACATTCTTCTTCTCACTATCAGAAAATCTATTGCCTTTATTTAGTATAGAATGTCTAAATACATCCTCATCACTGAATACCTTTGGAAACTCAGATAATCTCTATCTTAAAGATGTTTTTCTTTTAAATGGGGAAAAAGTAAGACAATAATAAAATGTCACAACTACACGGAACTTTTAAAATCATCTGTTATATTTTGCCCGAAATACTTGGTATATTTACGTATTTTCTTGAATAAAAGATTCTAGGGTAAAATGGTAAATGTAGGTTAAACAAAGTTGATCATATTTTGATGAATCATAGGAATTTTCAAAGCCCATAAGATATTAATTTCCATTGTTAATTTCCAGGAAAAGGATAAGGGTAACCATGTTTCCAAAAAATTATTTGTTTACGCAAAATTTGTATTAAAACATACAGCCACTGACTTTAGTTTGGTACTTTTTCCCTTACAATATGGGGTACTAACTTATCCTTAACATTATAAAATATTATATTTTTATGAATGTTAGTAAATTAAGATAGAGAAAAATACTACATACTTGTTAAACACAATAAAGGATGTATATTTTTGCTGATATTAAAAGATCCTATCATGAATGATGGTAGTTATCTGTCAGGTAAAAGGCTTGGGATGAATTCTGGATCATCATGTGTTACTGCTCACTGGAAAGGGTTTAATATGTGTCTTGGTCTGTTTGTGTTACTATAAAGGAGTATCAAAGGGAGGGTAATTTATAACAATAAAAAGGTTTATTTGTCTTACAATTCTAATGTCTGAAAAAAGATCAAGATTGGTCATATGCATCTAGTGAGTGTCACAGGCTGCTTCCACTCATGGCAGAAGGTGAAGGGGAGACAGTATGCACAGAGATCACATGGCAAGAAAGCAAGCAAGAGAACAGTGGAGGGAGGTGCCTTTCTCTTTTAAACAACCAGCTTTCACATGAACTAACAAAGTGAGAACTTGCTCATTACTGCAAAGACGACACCGAGGCATTCATAAAGGATTCACCCACACGACCCAAGCACCTCTCATTAGTCCCCACCTCCAACATTGAGGATCAAATTTCAATATGAGGCTTGTGGGTACAAACATTCAAACTGTAGCTATGGGAAACTTACATACCAAGGACATAGAAAGAGAAAGCATAGGTCTCAAATCTTCCCATATCCCACAGAGATGCATGCCAGGGCCAGGTGCTGCTGCTGGACATAGTTTAAGTCAGTGTTCTAGGACAGGCATACTGCCGCTCTGTTGTTTTCTCCTTATAACATAACCATGAAAGCAATCTCCGTTAGTGAGGGAACAAATAGGCTGCTTGGCAATATGCTAAGTTTTTACTAGAATCATCTGAGGAGTCATCTGCCAATCACCTTGGGAGCCTGTAGGAGACTGGCTTCAAAAATGGCCCTTACCTCCAACAGAAAACAACAACAACAACAACAACAACAACAACAACAACAACAACACTGGTTTCATGGTATGTGGATTGAGTTTAGCTCCTCTGTTTGTGAGAAGGTCCTCCACTTCACAGGCAATCCTAGCTTTTTTATTGTGCTATTAACCCAGAGAAAGCTTTCTGGTTCATTTTATGAAATTCCAGGTCACATCACAGATTTATAAAATATACTTTAGGTAAAAAAACAAAGCAAGGTGTGGGACAGCGTATATTGTATGAAAATATTTGACTAATTTACATTTTTTTCCCTAAAGGCAATCTATCAACAATCTATCAACAATCTTAACTTTAAAGAGTGATAGAGTTAAATTGGGAATGTAGAAGGGACTTTTTAAAAAAAATTTTTATAACTTTCTATGCTGTTTGAAATT
The DNA here is from genome assembly GCF_009828535.3 of Hylobates moloch. Taxonomy (NCBI): domain Eukaryota; kingdom Metazoa; phylum Chordata; class Mammalia; order Primates; family Hylobatidae; genus Hylobates; species Hylobates moloch. Next base: position 77,767,675 of record NW_026652282.1, read on the forward strand.
TTTGAACAATGAATATATATTGCTAATATTGAAATAATATTTTAAATTATTTTCTCAAATATCACATATCTAAGACATTATATGTTTTCCTTTAATTAACATAAATCTTAATAAAATGGGAATAGACAAACATATTTAAACTCCTGATGAAAAGTATATAGTATATTTTATTCTTTTTTTTAACTTTTAAGTTCAGGAATAAATATGCGGGTTTGCTATATAGGTAAACTTGTGTCATGAGGTTTTGCTGTACAGATTATTTCATGACCCAGGTATTAAGTCTAGTACACATTAGTTATTTTTACTGATCCTCTCCTTCCTCCCACCCTACACCTTCTTCTGGGCCCCAAGTGTGTGTTATTCCCCTCTATGTGTCCATATGTTCTCATCATTTAGTTCTCACTTATAAGTGAGAACATGCAGTATTTGGTTTTCTGTTCCTGCATTAGTTTTCTAAGGATAATGGCCTCCAGCTCCATTCATGTTCCTGTAAAAAAAATTAACCCATTATTTTTTAAGGCTGCATAGTATTCCATGGTGTATATATACCACAATGTCTTTATCCAGTCTTTCATTGATGGGCATATAGGTTGATTTCCTGTCTTTGCTATTGTGAATAGTGTTTCAATGAACATTCATACACGTGTGTCTTTATGGTAGAATAATTTATATATTTTTTTCTTTTTTTGAGACTGGGTCTCACTCTGTAGCCCAGGCTGGAGTGCAATGGCATGATCTCAGCTCACTCCAATCTCTGCCTCTTAGGTTCAAGTGATTCTCCTGCCTCAGCCTCTGGAGTAGCTGAGACTACAGGCATGTGCCACCACGCCTGGCTAATTTTGAATTTTTAGTAGAGACGGGGTTTCACCATGTTGGCCAGGCTGGTTTTGAACCCCTGACCTCATGGGATCCACCCACCTAGGCCTCCCAAAGTGCTGGGATTACAGGCATGAGCCACCGTGCCAGGCCAGAATGATTTAATTCTTTTGGGCATATACCCAGTAATAGAATTTCTGGGTCAAATGGTAATTCTGCTTTTAGCTATTTGAGGAACCATCACACTGCTTTCCACAATGGTTGAACTAGTTTACACTCCCACCAACAGTGTATATATGTTCCCCATTCTTTACAACCTCACTAGCATCTGATATTTTTTGACTTTTTAATAATAGCCATCCTGACTGATGCGAGATGGTATCTCATTGTGGTTTTTATTTGCATTTCTCTAATGATTAGTGTGTTTTTTGCTTGTTAATTGGCTTAATTTCCTTATAGATTCTGGATATTAGACCTTTGTTAGATGTAAAGTTCGAAAATATTTTCTCCCATTCTGTGGGTTGCCTGTCTATTCTGTTGATAGTTCCTTTTGCTGTGCAGAAGCTCAGCAAAAGGTTAGTTTAATTAGATCCCATTGTCATTTTCTGCTGTTGTTACAATTGTTTTTGGTGTCTTCCTCATGAAATCTTTGCCCATAACTATTTCCAGAATAGCATAACCTAGGTTGTCTTCCAGGGTTTTCATATTTTAGGGTTTTACATTTAAGTGTTTAATACATATTAAGTTAAATTTTGTATATGGTGAAATAAAGGGGTCCAGTTTCAATCTTCTGCATATGCCTAGCCAGTTATCTCATCACCATTTATTGAATAGATAGTCCCTTCCCCAGTACTTATTTTTTGTCAGTATTGTTGGGGATCGGATCATCGTAGGTGTGTGGCCTTATTTCTGGGCTCTCTGTTCTGTTCCATTGGTCTATGTTTCTGTTTTTGTACCAGTACCATGCTGTTTTGGTTACTGTAGCTGGGTAGTATAGTTTGAAGTCAGGTAGTGTGATGCCTACAGCTTTGTTTTATAGTTTAGGATTGTCTTGGCTAGTCAGGTTCTTTTTAGACTCTGTATAAATTTTAAGAATGTCAGTGGTAGTTTAATACAAATAGTATTAAATCTATAAATTGTTTGGGGCAGTATGGCCATTTTAACAATATTGATTCTTTCTATTCATGAGCACGGAGTATTTCTCCATTTGTTTGTATCATCTCTGATGTTCTTGATTGGTGTTTTGTAGTTCTTGTAGAGAAATTTCACCTCTCTCGTTAGCTGTATTCCTAGGTACTTTATTCTTTTTGTCGCAATTGTAAATGGGATTGTGTTTCTGATTTGGTACTTGGCAAGACTTTTTGGTGTATAGGAATGTTAGTAATTTTTGCACATGGATTTTGTATCCTGAGACTTTGCTGAGTTGTTTACCAGCTTAAGAAGCTTTTGGGCAGAGACAAGGGGGTTTTCTAGATACAGGATTATGTCATTAGCAAACAGGGATAGTTTGACTTCCTCTCTTCCTATTTGGATGCCATTTATTTTTTTTCTCTTCCCTGATTTCCCAGGCCAGGACTTCCAATACTATGTTGAAAAGGAGTGGTGACAAAGGGTATCTTTGTTTTGTGCTGATTTTCAAGTGGAATGCTTATAGCTTTTGCCCATTTTGTATGGTATTTGTTGTGGGTTTGGCATATATGGCTCTTATTATTTTTAGGTCTTTTCCTTCCATACCTAGTTTATTGAGAGTTTTTAACATGAAGAGATGTTGAATTTTATCGAATGCCTTTTCTGCATCTATTGTAATAATATTGTGGTTTTTGTCTTTAGTTCCGTTTATATGATGACTCATATTCATTGATTTACCTATGGTGAACCACCCTTGCATCCCAAGGATAATGCATTTTTGTTCGTGGATGATAAGCTTTCTGATGTGCTTCTGGATTCGCTTTTCCAGCATTTTGTTGACAATTTTTGCATCGATGTTCCTAAAGGATATTGCACTGAAGTTTTATTTTTCTGTCGTTGTATCTCAGCGAGCTTTTGGTATCAGTATGAAGCCGGCCTCATAGAATGAGTTAGGGAGGAGTCCTTTCTTTTTTCATTTTTTTGGAATAGCTTCAGTAGGAACGGCGCCAGTTCTTCTTTGTACATCTGTTAGAATTCAGCTTTGAATCCATCGGATCCTGGGCTTTGTTTTAGGCTACTTATTACTGCCTCAATTTCAGAGCTGATTGTTGGTCTGTTCACAGATTCTATTTTGTTCTGCTTTAGCTTTTGGAGGGTGTATGTGTCCAGAACTTATCTATTTCTTCTAGATTTTCTAGTTTATGTGCATAGAGGTTTTCATGATATTCTCTGATGGTTCTTTGTATTGCTGTGAGGCCAGTGGTAAAATCTTTCTTGTCGTTTCTGATTTTATTTGAATTCTCTCTCTTTTATTCTTAATTTATCTAGTTAGCAGTCCATATATTTTATTCATTTATTCAAAAAATTCACTCCTGAATCTTTTGAATTTTTTTTTGTGTCTTTATTTCCTTGAGTTCAGCTCTGATTTTGGTTGTCTTCTGCTACCTTTGGACTTTGTTTGCTCTTGATTCTCTAGTTCTTTTAGTTGTGATGTTTGGTTGTTAATTTGAGATCTTTCTAACTTTTTGATGTGGACATTTAGTGCTATAAATTTCTCTCTTAACACTACTTTAGGTGTGTCCCAGATATTCTGGTATGTTGTTTCTTTGTTCTCATTAGTTTCAAACAACTTCTTGAGTTCTCCCTTAATTGCATTATTTACCCAAAAGTCTTTCAGTAGCAGTTTGTCTAATTTCCATGTAATTGTATGGTTTTGAGTGAACTCTTAGTCTTGATTTCAAATATGATTCACTGTGGTCTGAAAGATTGTTTGTTATTATATCAATTCCTCTGAATTTGCTGAGAAGTGCTCTACTTCTGAATATGTGATCAATCTTAGAGTATGTGTCATATGGTGATGAGAAGAATGTATATTCTGCTGTTTTTGGATGGTCAGTTTTACAGATATCTGTCAATTTTATATGATCCAGTGCTGAGTTCAGGTCCTGAATATCTTTGTTAAATTTTTTTCCAATTATCTGATTAATATTGTCAGTGGGGTGTTAAAGCCTCCCACTGTTAGTGTGTGGGAGTCTAAGTGTATTGGGAAGTCTCTAAGAACTTGCCTTATGAATCAGAGTGCTCCTGTGTTGAGTGCATATATATTTAGAACAGTTAGATCTTCTTGTTGAATTGAACCCTTTACCACTATGTAATGCACTTATTTGTCTTTTTTGATCTTTGTTGGTTTTGTAAGAAACTAGAATTGCAACCCCTGGTTTTTCTGTTTTCCATTTGCTTGGTAAATTTTTCTTTATCCCTTTATTATGAGCCTACGTGTGTCACTGCATGTAAGATGGGTCTCTTAAAGACAGCATGCCAATGTGTCTTTGTTCTTTACTCAGCTTACCATTCTCTGCCTTTTAATTGGGGCATTTAGCCAATTTACATTCTAGGTTATTATTGATGTGTGTGAATTTGATGTTATTTTGCAGACTTGTTTTTGTGGTTGCTTTATAGTGTCATTGACCTGTGTACTACAGTATGTTCTTGTAGTGGCTGGTAATGGTCTTTCCTTTACATATTTAGTGCTTCTTCGGGGGCTCTTGTAAAGCAGCACTGGTGAATTCTCTCAGCATTTGCTTGTCTGAAAATGATGTTATTTCTCTTTCACTTATGAAGCTTAGTTTGGCCAAATATGAAATTCTGGTTTGGAATTTCTTTTATTTAAGAATGTTAAATATTGGCCCCCAATCTCTTGTGACTTGTAAAGTTTCTGCTGAGAGGTCTGTTTTTAGTCTCATGGTCATTCCTTTGGAGGTGATCTGACCTTTCTCTCTAGCTGCATTTAACATTTTTCTTTCATTTAGACCTCAGAGAATCTGATGATTATGTGCCTTTGGGATGATCTTCTTGTAAATTCTTACTAGGGTTCTCTGCATTTTCTGAATTTGAACGTTGGTCTCTATAGCTAGGTTTGCAAAGTTCTCATAGATGATATCCTGAAATACGTTTTCCAAGTTGGTTCCGTTCTCCCCATCTCTTTCAGGGACACCAATGTGTCATAGATTTGATCTCTTTACATATTTCCATATTTCTTGGAGGTTTTGTTCATTTCTTTTCATTCTTTATTCTCTATTCTTGTCTGAGTGTCTTATTTCCAAAAGTCAGTCTTCAAGCTCTGAGATTGTTTTCTTCATTTGTTCTATTCTGGTATTAATGCTTGTGATTACATTATGAAATTCTTTTAGCATTATTTTCAGCAACATAGCTCTAGAATCTAGAGAATATGTTGAAAAAACTTTATCCTATACAATTATCTGGTGCTGCTTCACATGTTCTAGCAATCTCTATCTGTCAGGCAATAGACTATCCAAATAAAACATACTGTCAGAGGGAAAGATGGCTGACTAGGTGCAGCCAGGTGGAACAGCTCCCACTGAGGGAGCAAGACAACTGGCATGCTCCTAACCTATCTTCAGAGGGAAGGCATTGAGAGTGGACGGAGGAAAGACACAGAAACTAGGTTGAAAGGGGAGAAAGCTGGGAACCCTGCACAGGGTTACCATGCACTAGGACTCATTTCTGGCCCACAGTGGCTCCAGGGGAATAGGTAAGTTGAACTGGCAAGCAACAACCCACTCTCACCACAGGCCTCTGAAACCCATCAACCACCATGGACACTGGAGTTGGCTGGGAGAGCTGCTTAGAGAAGTTATAGGGGAGCAAGCCAGCTGATGTGGTGCCCAGAGGATTTGGTGCCAGAGCATCTGTAACAGAGCACAGCCAGGAACAGTCATCCTCCCAGGCTGAACTCACTCCCATAAGAGATTTTAGCCCTAGAGAAAATGTGAGAACTGATCTCTGCAGGGTGGTCTTGCACATCAGATGGAGCTAGCCCAACCTGGGCACCTCTTGGTCTCCTGGCCTTTCCTGGGACCCCAGCCTAACCATGCCTGCTTGCAGGACAATCTCAGTTGACCTGGGGGCCTGCACCATAGTTTCTGTACTGTCGGACTGTGCCTTAGCACACATGGTATTCACAAAGTACTCAATATAAAAAACTGCTAAACATGAAGAAGTCAAAAAATGTAACTCAAAATTAAGAAAAATTAAGCAAATTCAGTAGAAACAGACTTCGAGATGACCCAGATGTTAGAATTAGCATCGAAGGACGTCAAAGCAGCCTTTAAAATATTTTCAAGGACATTTTGGAAAATATGGTCATAATAAGGGAACCTCAGCATAAAAATAAAAACTATAAAAAAAGAACCCAATGGAAATTCTAGTACTGAAAAATACAGTATTTGAAAAAGAAAAAAAAAAGTGAAAAAAGTGGACCATTTAGGTCTTTACATTCAGTGTTCGTATTGCGATGTGAGGTACCATTCCATTCACTGTGCTATTTGTTGCCTGCATAGCTTGTTTTATGGTTTTTTGTTTTTACTTTTCAAATTGTATTTTTGTTTAAAGATCCTTTGAGATTTATGCCTTAAAGTGGTTCTGTTTTGATGTGTTTCCAGGGTTTATTGCAAGATTTAAAGCTCTTTTAGGACTTCTTGTAGTGGTGGCTTTATAGTGACGAATTCTGTCAGCATTTCTTTGTCTAAAAGAGACTGTATCTTTTCTTCATCTATGATGCTTAGCTTTGCTGGATACAAAATTCTTCACTGATAATTGTTTTGTTTGAGGAAGCTGAAGATAGGACCCCAGTTCCTTTTACCTTGTGGGGTTTCTGCTGAGAAATCTGCTGTTAATCTGATAGTTTTTCCTTTATAGGTTACCTGGCACTTTTGTCTCACAGCTCTTAAGATTCTTTCCTTTGTCTTAACTTTAGATAACCTGATTACAAAGTGCCTAGGCAATAATATTTTGTGATGAATTTCCCAGGTGTTCTTTGTGCTTCTTGTATTTGGATGTCTAGGTCTGTAGCAAGACTAAAAAAGTTTTCCTCCATTATTCCCCCAAATATGTTTTCCTAACTTTTAGATTTCTTCTTCCTCAGGAACACTGATTATTCTTAGGTTTGGTTGTTTAACATAATCCCAGACTGCTGGAAGGCTTAGTTCAGATTTTCTTATTCTTTTTACTTTGTCTTTGTTGGATTGGCTAAATTTGAAGACCTTGTCTTCAAGCTGTGAATTCCTTCCTTCCTTTCTTTCTTCCTTTCTTCCTTCCTTCCTTCCTTCCTTCCTTCCTTCCTTCCTTCCTTCCTCTCTCTCCTTTCCCTTCCCTTCCCTTCCCTTCCCTTCCCTTCCCTTCCCTTCTTCCTTCCTTCCTTCTTTCCTTCCTTCCTTCCTTCTTTCTGACATGGAGTCTTGCTTTTTCACCCATGCTGGAGTGCAGTGGTGTGATCTCTGCTCACTGCAACCTCCCCCTCCCGGGTTCAAGCAATTCTCCTGCCTCAGCCTCCTGAGTGGCTGGGATTACAGGCATGCACCACCATGCCCGGCTAATTTTTGTATTTTTAGTAGAGACAGAGACAGGGTTTCACCATGTTGGCCAGGCTGGTCTCAAACTACTGACCTCAAGTTATCCGCCTGCCTCAGCCTCCCAAAGTGCTGGGATTACAGATGTGAGCCACCACACCCCGCCTGAATTTCTTTCTTCTACTTGTTCAATTCTATTGCTGAGACTTTACAGAGAGTTTTGCATTTCTGTAAGCGTATCCAATGTTTCCTGAAGTTTATATTATTTTTTCTTTATGCTATCTATTTCCTTGAATATTTCTGTCTTTACTTCTTATACTGTTTTTTGAGTTTTCTTGCATTGGGCTTCGCCTTTCTCTGGTGCCTCCCTGATTAGCTTAATAACTTACCTTGTGAATTCTTTTTCAGGTAAATCAAGAATTTCCTCTTGGTTTGGATCCCTTGCTGGTGAGCTAGTGTGATTTTGGGGGGGTGTTAAAGAGCCTTGTTTTGTCATATTACCAGAATTGGTTTTCTGGTTCCTTCTCATTTGTGTAGGCTCTGTCAGAAGGAAGGTCTAGGGCTGAAGGCTGTTGTTCAGATTCTTTTGTCCCACGGGTGTTTCCTTGATGGAGTACTCTCCCTTTTTCCTGTAGATGTGGCTTCCTGAGAGCCGAGCTATAGAGATTGTTATCTCTCTTCTGAGTCTAGCCACTCTGCAAGTCTACCAGGCTCCGAGCTGATACTGGGGGTTGTCTGCAGAGTCCTTTGATGTGAACCATCTATGGGTCTTTCAGCCGTGGATACCAGCACCTATCCAGTGGAGGTTGCAGGGAGGTGAAATGGACTCTGTGAGGGTTCTTAGCTTTGGTGGTTTAATGCTCTATTTTTGTGCTGGTGGGTCTCCTGCCGGAAGGTGGTGCTTTCCAGAGAGCATCAGCTGTGGTAGTATGGAGAGGAACCCATGGTGCGCGTGACCCCAGAACTCCCAAGAGTATATGTGCTTTGTCTTCAGCTACCATGGTGGATAGGGAAAGATCATCAGGTGAGGGCAGGGCTAGGTGTGTCTGAGCTCAGACTCTCCTTGGGTGGGCCTTGGTGTGGCTGCTATGAGGGATGGGGCTGAGGTTCCCAGTTAAATGGAGTTGTTGCCTAGGAGGATTATGGTTGCGTCTGCTGAGTCAGGCAGGTCGTCAGGGAAGTGAGGGAAATCCGGCAGGCACGGGTCCTCACCCAGCTCCCACGCAATCCAAAAGGCTGGTCTCACTTCCACCGTGCCCCCTCCGAACAGCACCAAGTCTGTTTCCAGACAGTAGGCAAGCAGAGCTGAGAACTTGCCCCAGGTTACCCACCTCTTAGCTGCAAAAGAAAAGGGCTTTAGTTCTTCTCCTGTCTGTGGAGTCTGCACACTGGATTTGCGCCCTCCCTCGAGTTCTTGCCAGGGGGCTTCTCAGCCATTCAAACTGTTACAAAGTTCAGATAGTGACTTCCTTCTCCCTGTGGCATTTTCCCTGCACTGCTGGCCACCCTCCTGAAGGATCCCTGTGATGCCAGGCAAGAATGGCCTGCTTGGGGATCCAGAGAGTTCCCAGGGCCTTTCCCACTGCTTCTTCTACCTCTGTATTTCACTCAGCTTCCTAAATTGATTCAGCTCCAGCTAAGGTCAGAATCTTCTCCACAAACTAGACACTCAGTTTCCACCATGGGGGTGTGTAGTCAGGGGCGGAGGATCTTCCTTTCCCACTTCCACAGTTTGGGCACTCACAGTATTTGAGGTGCTCCTGGGTCCTGTACGAGCAGTCCATTTCCTTCAGAGGGTCTGTGAGTCCTCTCGGGATTCCTGATTTATTCCTGAAGTTGTTCTGGAACTAAAATTCCTAATGCAAGCCTCCACACACTGAGCTGTCTGTTTGAGTCATAGCTGTAAATGGCCTAAGTGCTCCTCTTAGAAGATACAGAACTGCAGAATGGATAAGAATTCACCACCCATCAAATGCCTTCAAGAGACTCGCCTAACACATAAGGACTCACATAAACTTAAAGTAAAGGAATGGAAAAAGGTATTTCATGCAAATGGATGCCAAAAGCGAGCAGGGGTAGCTATTCTTATATCAGACAAAACAAAATTCAAAGAAACAGCAGTTAAAAAAGACAACGAGGGACATTATATAATGGTAAAAGGTCTTGTCCAACAGGAAAATATCACAATCCTAAACATATATGCACCTAACGTTGGAGATCCAAAATTTATAAAACAACTACTAATAGTCCTAAGGAATGAGATAGACAGCAACCCAATAATAGTGGGGGACTTTAATACTTCACTGACAGCACTAGACAGGTCACCAAGACAGAAAGTCAACAAACAATGGATTTAAACTATACCTTGGAATGAATGGACTTAGCAGATATATACAGAACATTCCATCCAGCAACCGCAGAATACACATTCTATTCAACAGTGAATAGAACTCTCTCCAAGAGAGATCATAGGATAGGCCACAAAATGAACCTCCATAAATTTAAGAAAATTGAAATTATATCAAGCAGTCTCTCAGACCACAGTGGAATAAAACTGTAAACCAACTCCAAAAGGAACCTTCAAAACCATGTAAATACATGGACATTAAATAACCTGCTCCTGAATAATTATTGGTCAAAAACAAAATCAAGATGAAAATTAAAAAATTATTTGAATTGAATGACAATAGTGACACAACCTATCAAAATCTCTGGGATACAGCAAAGGCAGTGCTAGGAGAAAAGTTCATAGTTCTAAATGCCTACATCAAAAAGACTAAAAGAGCACAAACTGACATTTTAAGGTCACACCTCAAGGAACTAAAGAAACAAGAACAAACCAAACCCAAACCCAGCAGAAGAAAGGAAATAACCAAGATCAGAGCAGAACTAAATGAAATTAAAACAAAAAAAAATACAAAAGACTGCTTGATTTTTAAAACTTATTTACACCTCTTTGTTAAACTTCTCTGATAAGATCTTGATTCTTTTCGTTGTCTAAGTTGAAGTTTTTCTAGCTTCCTCAAAACATTTATTTTGAATTCTCTGTCTGAAAGGTTACATATCTCTGTCATTCTGGGAGTGGTCACTGATGCCTTATTTAGTTTGTTTTGTGAATTCATATTTTCCTAAACTGTCTGGGTGCTTGTGGATATTCATTGGTGTCTGGGCATTTAACAGTTAGATATTTATTGTAGTCTTCACAATCTGGGCTCATTTGTACCTGTCTTTTTTGGGAAGGCTTATTAGATATTCAAAGGGACTTGGGTGTTTTTACCTAAATCTTTGGTCAATGCAGCTATATCTGCACTATGGGGCAGCCCAAGCCCAGTAATGTTGCAACTCTTGCATTCCCATAGAGGTACCACCTTGGTGGGCTGCCTGAATTATCAGGCAGAGTCTCATTCTTTTTCCTCGCTTTCTTCCAATCTGGAGTTTCTCTCTCCATGCTGGGTTGCCTAGAGTTGGGAGATGGGTGATGCAAACACTTTCACAGTCAGCATAGCTGGGACCGTGCTGGGTCATGCTTGAAGCCAGCATAATACTGGGTCCCACCCAAGGCCTGTAGTGACTACTGTCTATCTATCACTGACATTTATTCAAGGTCCAAGGGTTCTTCAGCTAGGTGGTAAATCCTTCCAAAATTAGATACTTTCTTTCAGTGTGCTGGCATCCCTCCTGGCCCAGGGTGGGTCTAGAAATGCCATCCAGAAGGAAGAGCCTGTAATCTGAATCTACTTTGTGCTTTATTTTACTTTGGTCCAGCTGGTATTCAAGTTGCAAAATGAAGTCTTTTTTACTCTTCTCTTTTTTTTCCGCAAAAGATAGGAGTCTCTCACTGTGCTGCACTGCCTAGAGTTGTGGGATGGGTGACAAAATACTCCCTTGGCCACCACAACCGATGTATCACTGAGTTGCATGCATTCCAATTCCTCTGGCTTTAAGCCCAGCCCCAGATCTGGCCAAGAACTGCAGTCCTTGTGGCCTGAATGCCCTTCAAATTTATTCAGGACCCCAGGGCACTTTAGTTAGCCAGTGGTAGAGCTAGCCAGAATTCAGGTTTTAACGACTAGGGTGGAGGATTCCTCTCTGACTGGAACTAGTTTAAATGTTCTCTCCATGGGCAATGATATAATTATGTCCTTTGTTGTGTTCCACTGTGACAGGACAGCACTGAGTTCCAATGCAAAGTCCCATAATTACTTTGCTCTCTCTCCCCCAAGCACACAGATTCTCACTCCACAATGCTGGAGGATAAAGAATGGGTAGTATAGGCAATGCAAGACTTCTTTCCTACTCTTTGCAATGCGTGTTTCCTTGATATATAATGGTAAAAACAGGTACTGTAATTACTCCCCTGATTTTTGGTTGTTATGAAGGTGATTTCTTTCTTATATGTGAAATTGTTCAATTTAGTGTTCCTGCAAGGGGATAATTACTGGAGGGATTCAGCCATCTTGCCCCAACTCCTCCAGTTTAGGTCTCTGATATGTCTGTTGTGAATATTTTCTTTAGTATTCTTCTTATGGTAATGAAACTGTTCTAAAATTGGTGTGGTATTTTTTGCACAACTCTGAATATTCTAAAAAACATGAAATAGTACACTTTAAATGGGTGAATTGTATGACATGTGAAATATGTTTTAATAATGCCACTATTTTAAAAAATCTGTATAGAATTAACAGCAGATTAGAGACTACACAGGAAAGGTTTAATGAACTTATAGACATATCTGTAGAAATTATTAAATCTAAAGGCCATAGTATAGACACAAATAAAACACAATATTATGGCATATGATATAATACCAAGTGGTCTATGATAGATGTAATTCAAGCCCCAGAGATAAAAAAAAAAAAAAGAAAACTGAGGAGAAAAAGTATTTGAAAATATAATTGCTAAAAATGCTTCTAAATGTGGTGAAAACAACAACCTTTGCTTTCAAATCTAAGAAGCTCACACACACACAAACAAATTACCACGGCATTGTAGTGGAGAAAGAGTTTAATACACACAAGGCCAGACATGCCATGTGGGGGATGGAGCTCTTACTTAAATCATGTCATCCAAAGCTCATAGATTAGAAGTTTTTCAAAATAGTTTGGAGGAAGGGGTGGGGTGACCAGGTATCAGGTGCTTGCTGCTGATTGGTTGGGGTGGAGATAAAATCATAGGGGGTCAAAGCTGTTCTCCTGTGGGCTGAATCACTTCTGGGTGGGGCCACTGGAATGAGGTTGGCAGTCCGAGGTTGGCAGTCCGAGGTTGGCAGTCCAAGATTTGGTGGAGAGAAACTGTGCCATTCTGAACCATACTTAGACAGAGTTTAAATTAGAAAATAATTCATAGGAACAGAAAGTAAAATGGTGGTTACCATAGGCCAGGGAGTGAGGAGATTTTAAAGCTATTAGTCGAAAAAACAAAATTTCAGTTAGACAAGAGGAATAAATTCGAGGGTTCTATTGTACATCGTGGTGAACATAGTTGATAACAATATGTTGTATAGTCAAAAATTGCTGAGAATAGATTTAAGTGTTGTCACCACAAACATTATAAGCATGTGAGGTAATGCATATATTAAATAGCTTGATTTAACCATTCCACAATATATTAAAAAATCATTCTATATCTCATAAGTATATTCAGTTTCTATTTGTCAATTTAATAAACAAGAAAATAATCCTGTGCAAAATCCATCCTTTCATAGTTTGATATTTCGATTTTTTAAAAAAACTTTTATTTTGAAAATACATAGTTGTCTTAAATGGCACTTAATTTACTGTATTGCCAACTCAGTTCAAGTCATTTCCATTTCTTTTGTAAATTTTCTTTTATGGCATTACTATTATCCAAGGAAAGTGGTTTTCAGATAGGATCATTAATCTTTCATCAAATGAAAAAAAAAATTTTAAGCAATTTCTGTCAATCAGGAATATCCAGCTACCAATCCCAAGTGAAGACTCCCGCCGTCTGGAGGACTTCAACGATCATAACGGTACCAACCGCAGAGCTCAACTCACTGCATCTTCTATGGGTTCAGAGTTGCCAAGGAGGACTCAGCACTGAAGGCACTGATTGGAATAACGCTTTACTCATGGAATGGAGATGCAGTGGGGTCAGCATCTGTAGTATGCACTTGTCTCTTGTGGCCTGTGGGTTCCTCCCCAGCAGTGAACTTCATGCACCCCTTTACTCCTGTCTTCATGCTGCAGGCAAAAGCCCCATTCCCTTCCCTCAAGGAGGCAGATACTCTGGTGGGGCTGGCCAGGAGCCATATGGCCAGCCCATGATTAAGCAGTACAAGGAAGCTCACTACATACCCAGAAAAGGGGAAGGATTTCTCCTAATAAAGAAGAATAATCTGAGGCCAATTTATAAATCTGCACTCGGCTTCCACATGGGGGACTATTCCAGGCCTAGGACATTTACTGAGCAATTACAGAGAGGGCAGGAGGTCCTCAGATGGCTGCTGCTTCCTCCAACAGTTTTTAACATGTTAAGCATGAAATAAATACTAAAGACTAGGGAACATTTTGTTTTATAGAACCCTTAAAGGGATTGAGAATTTGTATGTGGTTCAGTGGACAAGAATCTAAGAACAATATAAAGTAAAAAAAAGAAGTGATATAAACTTATCAGTTTGGCCTGCTGCTTAAAAGTATGGTGAGCATAAAAGTAAACAGCTGAAGAGTGAAAAGGCTGAAACAAATGTATAATATCTAATTACGTATTTCTTGTAATTTGAAATTATAATAAAAGATAACTAGCTATATTAACATTCTGTCAGTGCCATAACAAATTACCTAGTAATTTAGTGGTTTAAAACATCACTCATTTATTAGCTCGTTGCACTGTAAGTCAGGAGTATGATCCAGTCTGGCTAGATTCTCTACTTAGTCTCACAAGGCTGAAATCATGGTGTAGGCCAGAGCTGCAGTTCACATATGGGGCTCAGAATCTTCTAAGCTTAGTAGTTGTTGACATAATGTATTTCCTTTTCATGCTCTCCACATAGCTTCTTCATCTGCAAGCCAGTAATGACATGTTGAGTCTTTCTTATGCCTCAAATCTATCTGACTTTCCCTTCTGTTGCATCTCTTTTGACTTCATATTCTGCTTTTAATGGCTCATGTGATTGAATTGGGCCCACTTGGATAATAAAAAATAATCTCTCTGTTTTAAGATCAACTGAAAGGTAATTTAAATTACACCTTCAAAGTCCCTTGCACCACATACTCTTAGCATATCCATGGGAGTAACACAAGGGACTATGGTCAAGTGGCTCAAAATTCTATCTACCACACTGGATAAATCAGAGGGCTGGCAAATACATTATGATAGTAATGGAAGGGAGGCAGTATAATGTAATGTTTAACAGTCCTGCTCCTTGGAGTTTTAAGTCCTGACTATGCCATTTCTTAACTGTTCTTCTCTCTAGGCTTTATTTTCCTTACATAAAAAACAAGGATAATAATGGTAACTAACCCATAGCATTTATTACTGAGAGGACTAAATCATAAATATATTTAACCATCTGTCATATAGTTTATTCTCATATATGTTAATTATTATCACTTGTATTTTCTATATATTTTATTTTTATTTTCATCAAAGTAATACTTGCAGGTTGCAAATTATATATACTAAAGATCAGATTGAAAAGGAAATCAGTTTACACTTCTATCCTCACTTGTCAAAGGAAACTGTTTTAATCAATTCTGGTTATAGTTCTTTTGAGAATTACCTCTGTGCTCCAAATGCATTTTCATAATTATTTCTTGACACAGTCTGTTGAATCCATGCTATGAAAAATAGACTTAGATCAATAGAATCAATAGAACTATTCCCATCTCTTTTCTTTTCCCTTTCCAATTCTTGATAGTTTTTTATTATTTGTATTTCTTCTATTGGTTACTTATATAATTCTTAGTAAATATTTGTTTCTTGTTCTTTAAATTTTAGATAATTCTCTTAATGCCCCACAATATAAGAGAAGATATTAAAGCCCTAATCTTCTCTCCATTGCTTCTCTTATATTCTGTCAGCTGTAACTTACTTTGCATTGTCAATATTGATGTTCATATTGACATCATTTTCATTTTGAACTGTAGTCTTAGTTAGATATTTATAACAACTTTTATGATACCACAGATTTATAATTACTTTTCACTAGAGAGGTAATGATATGGTTTGGCTGTGTCCCCACCCAAATCTCATCTTGAATTCCCACATGTTGTTGGAGGGACCTGGTGGGAGGTAATTGAATCATGGGGATAGGTCTTTCCTGTGCTGGTCTCATGATAGTGAATAAGTCTCACAAGATCTGACAGTTCTAAAAAGAGGACTTCACCTGCACAAGATCTCTCTCTTTGCCTGCTGCCATCCACGTAAGACAAGATTTGCTTCTCCTTGCCTTCCACCATGATTTTGAGGCTTCCCCAGCCACGTGGAACTGGAAGTCCAATTAAACTTCTTTCCTTTGTAAATTGCCCAGTCTCTGGTATGTCTTTATCAACAGTGTGAAAACGGACTAATACATTAAATTGGTATAGGGAGTGGGGCACTGCTGAAAAGATACCTGAAAATGTGAAAGCAACTTTGGAACTGGGTAACAGGCAGAGGTTGGAACAGTTTGGAGGGCTCGGAAGAAGACAGGAAAAAGTGAGAAAGTTTTGAACTCTCTAGAGACTTGTCGAATGGCTTTGATCAAAATGCTGATAATGATATGCACAATGAAATCCAGGCTAAGGTGGTCTCAGATGGAGATGAGGAACTTGTTGGGAACTGGAGCAAAGGTGATTCTTGCTATGTTTTAGCAAAGAGACTGGCAGAATTTTGCCTCTGCCCTAGAGATTTGTGAAACATTGAACTTGAGAGAGATGATTTAGGGTATCTGGTTGAAGACATTTCTAGGCAGCAAAGCATTCAAGATATGACTTGGGTGCTGTTAAAGGCATTTTGTTTTATAAGGGAAGAGAGCATAAAAGTTTGGAAAATTTGCAGCCTGACAATGAGATAGAAAAGAAAATCCCATTGTCTGAGGAGAAATTCAAGTGGGCTGCAAAAATTTTCATAACTAACAAGGAGCCCAATGTTAATCCCCAAGGCAATGCAGAAAATATCTCCAGGGCATGTCAGAGTTCTTCACAGCAGCCTTTCCCATCACAGGCCCTGAGGCCTAGGAGGAAAAAGTGATTTTGTGGGCCAGGTCCAGGGTCCCTGTGCTGTATGCAGCCTAGGAACTTGCTGTCCTGCATTCCTGCTGCTCCAGCTGTGGTTGAAGGGGGCCAATGTAGATAGAGCTTGAACCATTGCTTCAGAGGGTAAAAACCTCAAGCCTTGGCAGCTTCCACAAGGTCTTGAGCCTGCCAATATACAGAAGTCAAGAATTGGGATTTGGGAACCTCTGCTTAGACTTCCGAAGATGTAAGGAACACCTGGATGCCCAGGTAGAAGTTTGCTCTAGAGCCTCTGCTAGGGGAGTGCAGAAGGGAAATTTGGGGTTGGAGCCCCCACACAGAGTCTCTACTGGGACACTGCCTAGTGAAGCTGTGAGAAGAGGGCTACCATCCTCCAGACCTCAGAATGGTAAATCCACTGACAGCTTGCACCACATGCCTGGAAAAGCCACAGACACTTAATGCCAGCCCATTAAGGCAGCTGGGATGGAGGCTGTACCCTGCAAAGCCACAGGGGTGGAGCTGCTGAAGACTGAGAACCTGCCTCTTGCATCAGCATGACCTGCATGTGACATGGAGTCAAAGGAGATCATCTTGGAATTTTAAGATTTGACTGCCCTGTTGGGTTTTGGACTAGCACAGGGACTGTAGTCCCTTGCTCTGGCCAATTTCTCTCACTTCGAATAGCTGTATTTACCCAATGCTTGTACCCACCATTATATCTAGGAAGTAACTAACATGCTTTTGATTTTACAGGCTCCTAAGTGAAAGGGACTTGCCTTGTCTCAGATGAGACTTTGGACTGTGGACTTTGAGTTAATCCTGAAATGAGTTGAGACTATGGGGAACAGTTGGGAGGGCATGATTGGTTTTGAAATGTGAGGACATGAGATTTGGGGAGTGCCATGAGAGGAATTATATGGTTTGGTGGTGTCCTCCAATCTCATCTTGAATTCTCATGTGTTGTGGGAGGTACCCAGTAGGAGGTAATTGAATCATGGGGGCAGGTTTTTTCTGTGCTTTTCCCGATAGTGAATAAGTCTCATGAGATCTGATCATTTTAAAAAGAGGAGTTCTCCTACACAAGCTCTCTCTCTCTGCCTGCTGCCATACATGTAAGATGTGACTTGCTCCTCTTTGCCTTCTGCCATGATTGTGAGGCTTCTCCAGCCATGTGGAACTGTAAGTCCAATTAAACCTCTTTCCTTTGTAAATTTTCCAGTCTCTGGTATGTCTTTATAAGCTGCATGAAAGCAGACTAATACAGGTAAGTAATGTGATAGGATTCTATTTCCTTTTTTATTGGCCCAATGTCATGATCTTTATGCCACTCAGAGGAGAATATTATTTCTTCTTTAAATGAGGAGAGTTCATTCCTCATAATATGAAGTATTATTCAGAAATGATACATAATGTATAAATGCAGAAAGACCATTGACAAACTTAATACTTTAATTATTGGACTACAAATGTTTATTTTCTAAGTAGCTATACTATGTAGCAAAACTCATGTAGCACCCTGAAAAGATATAATCCAATTTGCTCTTAAAAATAAGGTTTAACCTTTGATGACTGTGGTTAAAATTATACTTCTTTACCATTTGAATTTAGAAATGATGGTTGTAATTTGTCATTTTGATGAAATGAAAAAAATGGCATCACTTATATAAACTACTTTTTAAAAAGTAGATTTCTTTCAATTCCACTCTTGTTCATTCTTTGGTTCCATGTGAATGTTCTTTTTCCCACATTTTTTTTGTTCAAGATGTGAACAGAAATAGAATGAAATAGAATATCAAGTCTTAATTTATGCAATGAATTGAGCAATTAATTATTTAGTACAGTGAAAATTAATTTGTAATGTCACAATGATGTACACAATCTTATGTACATGCATGTGATAGAAAAAAACAATAATTGTGAACTACTAAATTCCTGGTCTATTTGCTATATTTGTCATAAACTTCAGAAAATAAGAAAAGTCAAAACATATTTGTTCTCTGGAAATACAACATTTTCCACCAAATAAAAAATAATCTGATTATAGTGAGTTCTATTTGTTTCTTCTAAGGGGGCCCAGTGAGTCAAAAATTACATGTTAAGAGAAGATCACACTCAAAATTAATATGATGTAAAGATGGAAATAACAGACACTGGGGATTCCAAAAAGAGATAATGTGACAGGAGGTTGAGGGTTAAAAAATTACCTGTTTGGTTCAGTGTTCACTATTCAGGTGATGAGAACACTGGAAGCCCAATCTTCATCATTACACAATATACCCATGTAATAGTCATGCACATATACCCCTTTGATAGAAAATACATTTTTAAAAAAAATTATGTGATCAAAAGATGTATTCCCACTTAATCTCATTCATTTATATGAATAAAAATAAACATATAAAATTGAAATAGAAATATAAAATAAACACGAACCCTGGCTTATAAACATTTACTTTTGCAGTGCTGAACAAAAAGTCGAACATCAAAAATGTTTTAGTTATAGCCAGTTCTGTGGTGGTTATATGGAATATGATAAAAGATCCCCTATTTGTTAATAGGTAGGAAAATGGCAAAGTCTTCAATAATACATTTGCTTATTGTACATTTTACTAACATCAAATGATTTTATATGCAATAATTCAGATTCCACAGAATCACTTCTCTCTCCTGAATATGATATTAGTTTCCAAAACCAGATCAGCCAACCAACCAGTCGTATCACAAAGGGGTGTTACAGTCCATTCTAGTAATTATTTTATTTTCTTATGTTTTGTACATTTTGTACAAAAACAAAATCAAGTAATGACTTTTGAGAAAAAATTATGCTAAAAACTCCAGTCTTGAATAAATTTAATGATTTCAACTGATGAATTCACAGCTTGAGAAAGGAGAATACATCATTATGTGGAGAATATAAATCAATAACATCATTCTATTTTTTATTTCAAATGAGGACCATGTAAATTAATTATAAAAAATAGGAGATCTTCAGTTAGCTCTGAAAATGGTGCTATAGCAATCACAAATTTCCTAAAAAATCTCTATCTTTATTAAATTTTCAGATTTTCGAATGCTAATCTTAAAGATGCCATCCAAATCCCTGCTTGAATAATGCTAGTAATGTTGCATAAACACTCCTAACCTTTGTAAAGTAGGTTATATTCACTAGTACTTATTTAAACAGATAATTCCTTTTCTTTTTTTCTATGTATTATCTAAAGACCTAGTATGCTCCACTTCTAAGATGTTCTTGTATATTCTAAATCTAATGATTTCAAGGAGAGTGACTAGCATTGCCACAGATGTTTGTAGAATTTTAAATGTTGCTAATTAATGAAGAGAATAAGACCAGTGCTGTGAACAAAAACACAAAGCAAAACAAAACGCCCACTGTGATTGCTTCACCATTCATTACCCCAGGACATCAACATCTTTTTCACAAGTTGTATTCCAGCACAGTGGAGATACTGATTAAAGGGTCCATATGTTAGCAATATGGATACCCTGCTGAGCAACAAGAGTGAATTCTACAGGTCAAATGACAAATTTATTTTGTGATTGTGAATAACTTCACATTTCGACGTTTTCTACACAATTGAATTAGTGAAGTCATGTACAATTTTTCTTAGAAAGAAGCACAGTCAAGAGTTTTTATTATTTTAAGAACAAATGTGAAAAACAAATCAATTTGTACATTGAAGTCATTCTAATCTTTCAGACTCCAGTAATAAATTTCTAATTAAAAACCTTCAGTTAGCACCTGACTGGGCAGCTCTCCATCCCAATTGGTTTATATATACATAATCTGCATCATCACCTAAACAAAATCTAAAGCAGAATACATTTTCATGTTCTAAAAAGTTTACAGACTATTTTGGAAACAAACATGAAATTAAATGAGATAAATCGATATATCCACAGGAGCAAAGAAGCCGCTGCAAACTTAATTTGAGTACTAAGGGAATGCAGAGTAATTACTGAGTTTATCCTCTCAAGGCCCTCTTTCCCATAGGACCCCAAATTCTCCATTTCTAGTCCTGGTTTATCATCCTCTTTCTGTTCCTTTATGTCCCATTGCTCAAGTAATCTCATGACTTTTGTTGTCCTTTGATGCCAGAACAAGGCAGAGAACCTTAAACAGGAGAGAACCTTACTCAATTTCTTCATTCCATTTACTGGCATTGCATTCTTTTATCTTTCTCAGCATCACAGTTTGTGAGAATTTTTTTTATAAGCTTTTCTTTCTTCCTCTTGGATCACAACAAATCTACTTTTTTATTCAACAAGGATTTTTCTTTCTTTGCAATATCTCTTTAATTAATTTTATAATTTTCTGTATTTACTGTGGTAATACTGTCTTTCATGACTGGATTAACTGGAGCTTCTGTCTTCCTCAGATAATATCACATCACTCTCCCTCATCCTGATTTAAAAACCTATACTGACTCCCTCTTGCCTACATTATCAAATAGAAATTCCACAGACTGACATCAAAGGTCTTCCTGTCCTGCCTCATTTGCCTCTCCATCATTTTTGAAATTTATTTGTAATCAAACAAATTCTTTAAAGTAAATATGTGAATTATTTGACATTTGCACAGGTAGTTTATGAAAACACTTCAGTTAGCACTTGCTCTTATGGTTCTCCTGGATCAGGATACCCTGTCTGCTAATCTATGTTCTCTCAATGAAACCAGTTCGTGTTTATCATGAATTTTCTGCAATATACGAGGCCATTTTTCAGTGAAACTTTCATCAACTTTGACACACTCTAAACATTCCTGTCCTTCATGTTTCTCCAGCAATTAAGTATTCAGTTTAATAAACTACATTCTCCATATTTTTGAGGATTATGTTACAAATCCCAGGAAGAGAAAAATTCCTGTCGTGGTGTATTGAGACATACTAAGCTAAAAAAGGAGGCGATGAGGGATAAAAAGAGGTGTTTGCTTTTTCTCTCTTGTCTGCTTCTCCTCCCAAAGTAGGTTACGGCACAGATAGATAGGTGACACTGTCACCTGTCTGTTAGTTTAGTCTAGTAGTAATAGACAAAATGGAGAAACCAAATTGGAAAACCTAAATGAAGTGACTTTTCCTGGCCTGGAGAGAGTTGAAATGTAAAAAGTTCAAATATTTCTTTAGAAATCCTAATTTGATCTTCTCTGAACTATAGCAGAGTTTCAATGGCATACAGATTGTTGCACTACAAAGTACACAAAATTTGTCATTGTCACCCTACCTTCTGTGTGGTTCTCCTGTTCCCTCAGTATGAAACTTCAGTGCCTATATGCTGCTTTCTAGCTGTCTTTCAGGACTTCCCTGCACACCCTTCCCACCCCTACCCCTTGCCACCACCTAAAAAATAAATGCTGTCACCGTGTTTTCCACTCAAACCAGACAGCACATTTTTATCAGAGCTACAAAACCCTCAGAGAGGTATTACAGTTGATTAAGGCATGAATGAGGAACAATGCAAATTTGTATTTTATTTAAAAAAGCTTTTTAACCCAAATGAGACCCTAATTAGTAGAATGTGAAGCAGAAGTATTGTTGAACAAGTTTAATGGAGGGAGTCTTCAAGTATTTCTTTGCCTATACTTCCCCCAACCCTCCACTTTCCTGAAATGGCTACAGAATAATGTTCTTGGGTCTCTGCAAGTATACATCACCTATCCTTACCACCAGGCTAATCTGTGAAAGCACCTTTATTCCTATTTGGGTGCAACAAAACAGAGTATTTTGGGACCAATTATGTGTTGTACTGCAAATATTCCAAAAAGTAGACTGACATATGTAATTATAATATATTCTATTTATCTTACTAAGTTTTCTAAGAGTGCTTCAATCCATGTATTTTCTCACTCTCATCTGTGACAGAGTAAGGATACGAGAGAAGGGACTATTCTATAAGCACATGTGTAGCAGTGTGTTTAAGGAAAGAAGATAAATTTGTACTCAAATGTTCCTTGATTGGAATTCTAAGTTCTGCCACTTACAAGCTGTGTTACATGGCAATTTACTTAAGCCCAATAGGCTTTATTTTACCAGTCCATAGTGATCATATCTACTTCAAACAGTTGTTGTAAGGGTTAAGTAAAATAGTATTTAAAGTCAAATCTTAGCAAAGTAACTTTTTCTTATTGGAGACTCAGTAACCTCCTCAAAACTTCCCTACCCCAGTCAGTCATCATATCAATAATTTCCCTCCAGAATATCTGCTGCACTCTTGTAACCTCTCATTTTTTCTCTTTTTTTTCTTGAAGAAACAGTGTGGCACACCAGGAAGTATGTTGACCTTAGAACCAAATATACCTGGATATGAATTCCAGATATGCCATTTACCATTTGTGAACTTTGGCTAGTTATAAACATGAGTCTATTTCCTCATTAGCAAAATGGGATTAATGATATTACCTAACAGTGTAAGAAGAGAAGAGAAACACACACACACACACACACACACACACATACACACACGCACACAGTTCCAGCTCATGAATGGTAGAGGAATCCTTACCACTTCTCTAACTGCAGGCCCTCTAACCTTTATGATTAGATTTCTTTGACAGTTTCACATGTAGCCTTTACAATTCATTTTTTTTTTTTTTGGTCATTCTGATAATTCTGCCAAAAACTTCTCTTATAGCTAGAATAAATTCCAAACTCTGTATCACGGCCCATAAGGCACCATATGATCTTATCTTTGTTTACTTCTACCATATCATCTCTTGCTACTCTTTTCTTTGCTCTTCAAGTTATAGCCACAGAAGCCTTCTTTCAGTTTCAGCAACATGTAAAGCTTTGGAACCTTACGGCCTTTGCAGATACCTTTCTTTTTGGCTGTAGGTTATTCTTCCTTCTCTCTCAAAACTTTTTTGTACATATCTTTTGTCTCTTCTTTCTGGTCTTCTCATAAATGCCCTCTTCAAAGAGGTTTACTTGATTGCATAAACTAGATTAAATGTCTCTGTTATTTATTTTATTTTTTCTTATATCAAGCTATTATTTAATTTCATGTCGCTTCAGTTTATAGCAATATATTTCTATTTGTTTGTCTGTTTTCTGTCTTTCCCTAGTAGACTATTAGCTCTATTGAAGCAGAGGTCGTATCTGGTTTGTTTACTCAGAACCAAGCAGTTTCTGGCTAACGATAGATGTTCTGGGTTCTATCTTTTTGTCTTCAGTCTTCTCCACCCTCCTAATGTGTATAGAGTACAACACAGAGCAATTTTGCCTTTTATGTTTTAGGTAAATTCAGGAAATTTGGATTATCATCAGAAGATTAGAAGGAAGAAGATGAGTGAGTCAGGTTATTTATTCTCCTGGGCTCCTCCCTTCAGGGTCACTGCAAAATGGTTGCTTCCTTCAACCACTGACCAAGTGACCTTTTACATCTCTCTCTCTCTCTCTCTCTCTGTCTGCCTGTCTTGCTTTAAAGACTCCCTCCCATGGCTGTCACATCTGATGGAAGGTAGAGTTCAATAAACTCTTGAATACTACTAGCCCCTGTGTATTTCACTCTCTTGTGGTTTTCCTACACTCTGTTCATAGACAATAATTTTTTTATTAAACTCTTCTCAAGTTACCCAGTCGTGACTGCCATTCTTTCCTGGCAGTACCCTGACAGATCTACTGTGTGTCTATGTTAGTCACTTATTGCTGCTGTAACAGATCACCACAAACTCAGTGACTTAAAATGACACAGTTCTAGAAATCAGGAGTCTAAAATGAGTCTCACTGAGCTTAAATCAAGGCATTGGAAGGACTGAGTTTCTTCTGGAGGCTCTTCAAGACAGCACCTGCATTCCTTGGCTCAAGGACTCTTCAAAGCACATCACTCCAGCCTCTGCTTCCATTACCATATCTCCTTACCGGACCCTGATCCTGCTTCCTTCTTATAAAGATGCTGTGGTTGCATTGGGACCACCCATATAATTCAAGATAATCTCATCTCAAAATCATTAACTTAATCACATCTTCAAGGACCCTTTTGCCATCTAACGTGACATATTCACAGATTCTGTGAATGTCATGGACATATTTGGGGCAGGGGAAATATTCTGTCTAACATAATGTCTAATGATTATTTACTGAATAAATAAATATAACTATCAGAATAACCTTCTCAAATAGCCCTTTACTCCTCCTTATATTAGCTAATATTTATTGAATGTTTACTGTTTTCAAGACTCTATGCAAATAGAATTATATACACAATCTCTTTTAATCTTCAAAACAAACCTATGTAGTGGGTATTATGAATTTTCCTATTTTATAGCTGAGGAAACTGAGGACAGAAGAATTAAGTTACTAGCCCAATGTTGCACTTATAGTAAGCAGCAGCATTGGGATGCAAACCTTGCTTTTGCTGACTGAAATATCCATTATTGATCTAAGTTTGGTTAACTGGGGACATGGTGAACAAGCCTAATGCCTCTTCTACATAACATATGTCAAAATATTTTAAGACAAAGAATAGCTGAAGAGTGCAAAGATGACTGACTAGAAGCAGCTACTCTTTCTGCTCTCACAGAGAGAAGAAAGAGTGGCAAATGAACACTAGCTCTTCAACTGGATTGTCCATGTGGGTACATTGGTATTTATCAAGGGAGTAATGAAACCCTTGGATAACAGAGAAGAGGAAGACAGAACAGCTGCCAACCCAGGATTGGTGCACAGCTAGGGGAGGCTTCCCACTGCTGGGAAATGATGAATGAGTGAGAATCCTTGGGGAACCACATTTTTTGCCATGGACCTTTGCATCTCTGGGTTCAGGATATTCTCCATGACCATCCTTCACTGGGGCCTCCAGACTGACACAGAGAGATATATGCAGTCAGCCACATCTCAGACACATGCAGAGACTTGGGGCCTTGAACCCCTGGGCACCCTGGTGCCAGCTGCAGCAATTCAGGAAATGGGGAAGGATGGGCTCCCTCACACACCCACAAAATAGAGGCCAAATCTATGGGGCTGAGCAGTGGACAGACTGCAGGTTTCACCTCCACTGCACCTTGCCAGACAGGGCCACTGGGGTGGAGCTCTCAAAGGCAAATGAAAGTTTCTCTGCTACTCCCACTGCAGTGGTTCTGCCCTTGATGCCTTTGGACTAGGATAGGAACAAAGAGCCTGAGGGCATTCATTACTCACACCTCCAGCACACCACAGTCACCATATGGAGGGGAACCCAGTCTCTCTTCCTTGTAAGCTCCAAACCCTTTGCTCCTCACCAAGCAGGGCCTGCAGCAATGCTGCCCTCCCCACTGGCTGAACATTTCCATTGGCAGCAGCTCTTTGTTTTTCTGGGGTGGGGATCCCAAAGGCAAATGAAATCTTTTCTGTCATTACCAATGCAGTGGTACAGCCTTGCTCCCCTTAGACTGGGAAAGAGATAAAGATGCTGAGTGCTGCATCCACAACACCCTTATCTGATTGCTTTGATTGGTAACAGCTTTGCCTTTCTATAGGGTAGAGCCCCAAGAGACAAGTGAAAGGAACTCTGCTATTGCCACTACCAGGGTCCCTGCCCCTGCTGGCCTCAATCTGGGGAGAAAACATAAAGGCTTAAATTGCTCCAAGGCTGCAGAGTGCAGCCTGGGAGTGCCAAGCCAAGATTTGCAGCAAGCACACAAGTGGGAGAGGAGCCCACAATCACAGAGCATTGCCAGGGAGAACAGCTGCAAATACAAGGAAATAAATGGAATGAAATGAGCCACATGGCTGAGGAAGAGCCTTACCTATTTGCTATTACACTTAAGCACCATCTACTGGATCACAGCCCAAACTTCAACACCAAAAATCCTTTGCTATTACAACCCCCTTGAAACAAAGGACAAGAATTCAACTACAGAATTCAGCTAAAGACCCTGCACAAAACATCAGCCCTCCGAAGAAGTCAACTGACTGTACTCAAATTATACCTCAGTTAAAAGAATATCATCCCACATGGATGAGAAAGAACCAGTGCAAGAACTCTGGCAACTCAAAAAGACAGTGTCTTTTTTCCTCCAATGACAACACTAGTTCCTAAGCAATGGTTCTTAACCCAGCTGAAATCACTGAAATGAGAGACATAGAATTCAGAATATGGATAGAAAATCATTGACATTCAGGGGAAAGTCAAAACCCGACAAAAAAAAATCTAATGATTACAATAATACAATACAGGAGCTGGGAAGGGAAAATAATAGTGGACAGCAGGCAGGACTGACTTGTAGCTTCCACTCAGATGAGCAGAATAGCATGTGGAGACTCACATTATGAACTTTTGCTCCAAGAAGTACCACGGGAACATACCAGGAAAACCAAAAGAATTCACAGACCCTTTGAAAGAAGTGTCTTGCTGCTGGAAACTCCGTGAGACAGCCAAAAATCTGAGTGGCCAAAATGTGAGAGGGGCAAGGTCTGCCTCCAAACACACATCCTCACTGGGGAACCTAAAAATCTAGATCACAGGAGAAGGATTTAACCTCACCCAGAGCTTAAACAAATTTAGAAAGCCAAGCAAAATATAAAAGTAAAAGAAGCAGTGGGAAGAGCTCTGTAGGCACTCCAGTCCCCAGGGAAGCCATTTCTGACTTTATCTCACAGGGTTTCTTGGGGAGGGCTGCCAGTGGAATTGGGAAAGGACCACAGGGAGAAAGAAACTTCCAGCTGAACATTATAATAATTTTGACCAAGTGTAAATTTTTCTGTGCAAAATCTGTGGTAGGGACGAATGGGAAGTGCAGATATGAGCACAGAAGTTACAGCAGGTGGGAAGCTGTAGTGCCTGAAATCCCTGCTTGCTTTCTCAGTGGGGAGGCTTGTAGCCTGGGGCAAGATCTCAGGCCTGCTCACCAGCTTGCCTGGATATAAACTCAGTGCTCTTGGCCAGGTATGGTTAGAATGAGACTGGCCTTGCTGGCTGTGTGGGAGCTGGGTGAGGCCTGTCTGTGCCAGCTTTTCCCTACTTTTCTGGAGACCTGTATGATGTATCAGAGGCAGCCATAATTCCCCTGGGAACATAACTCCATTAGCCTGATAACCACACCTCTTTGCCCCACAGTGACCAAAGCAAGCCCTGCACAAGGAGTCAGCTCAGACACACCCAACCTCCCCCCACCTGATGGCCTTTCTCTACCCACCCAGGTAGCCTAAGACAACCAACATAATCTCCTGATAGCTCTATGTCCCCACCCATCACCTGAGAAACACAAACACTTATTCAGGCAACCTTAGGGCAAGCTTGTATCCCCCCTATACTACTGCAGCTGATGGCTCTTAAAAGCACCACCTTTTGGCTGGAGAACAACCAACTCAAGCCATTACAGCAACTCATAAAAGAAGAAGCCCACTCTAAGAAAGGAGAAAACAACAGCTGATTCCATCACCTGTGACATTCTGACTAACCAGAGGTCCTGAGTCTGTCCTTGTGAAAACTTCACTGCTAACACAAGCATCATTAGAGAAAACAAGCACACTAAACAAAACTACAACCAAAGACTGTCACAGAGTCCACTTCACTCCCTTGCTACCTCCATGGGGGCAGGTGCTAGTATCCATGTCCGAGAGACCTGGAAACAGATCACATTACAGGACTCTGCAGACACTCCCCAGTACCAGCCCAGGGTCTGGTAGCTCGACTGGGTGGCTGGACCCAGAAGGGCAATAACAATCATTGCAGTCAAGTTCTCAGGAAGCCCCATCCTTAGGGGAAGGGGAAGAGCACCACATCAAGGGATCACCCTGTGGGACAAATAAATATGACAGCAGCCCTTGAGCTCCAGATCTTTTCTCTGACATAATCTATGCAAATAAGAAGAAACCAGAAAAACAATTCTGGTAATATGACAAAACAAAGTTTTTTAACAACCCCAAAAGACCACACAAGCTCACCAGCAATGGATCCAAGCAAGAAGAAATCTCCGAATTGCCAGAAAAAGAATTCAGGTGGTTGATTATTAAGCTACTCAAGGAGGCGCCAGAAAAAAGTGAAAATCAACTTTATAAAATTAAAAAAAAAATACAGGATATAAACAGAAAAATCTCCAGAGAAATAGATAGCATAAATAAAATACAATCACAACTTTTAGAAATAAAAGACACACTTAGAGAAATGCAAAATATACTGGAAAGTTACAATAGAATCAAACAAGTAGAAGAAAGTTATAAACAAGTAGAAGAAAGAACTTCAGCAGTTGAAGAGAAGGCTTTTGAATTAGCCCAATTCAACAAAAAAAAAAAAGAAAAAAGAATTTAAAAATAATGAACAAAGCCTCTAGAATTTTGGGATTATGTTAAATGACCAAAACTAAGACTAATTGGTGCTCCTGAGGAAGAAGAGAAATCTAAAAGTTTGAGCCAGGCGCGGTGGCTCACGCTTGTAATCCCAGCACTTTGGGAGGCCGAGGCAGGTGGATCACGAGGTCAGGAGATCGAGACCATGGTGAAACCCCATCTCTACTAAAAATACAAAAAAATTAGCCAGGCGTGGTGGCGGGTGCCTGTAGTCGCAGCTACTTGGAGGGGCTGAGGCAGGAGAATGGCGTGAACCCGGGAGGCAGAGCTTGCAGTGAGCCGAGATTGCGCCACTGCACTCCAGCCTGGGCAACAGAGTGAGACTCCATCTCAAAAATAAAATAAAATAAAAGTTTGGAAAGCGTTTTTGAGGAAATAACCAAGGAAAACTTCCCTGGCCTTGTTAGACATCTAGGCAACCAAATACAAGAAGGTCAAAGAACACCTGGAAAATTCATCACAAAAATATCTTCCTTTAGGCACACAGTCAGCAGGTGATCTAAAGTCAAGACAAAGGCAAAAATCTTAAGAGATATGAGGCAAAAGCATCAGGTAACCTATAAAGGAAATCCTATCAGATTAATGCAGATTTCTCAGCAGAAACCCTACAAGCTAGAAGGAATTGAGGTCCTATCTCTAGCCTCCTTAAACAAAACAATTTTCAGCCAAGAATTTTGTATGCAGCAAAACTAAGCCTCATAAATGAAGAAAAGATACAGTCTTTTCAGACAAATTCTGAGAGAATTTGCCACTACCAAGCCAGCACTAAAAGAACTGATAAAAGAAGCTCTAAATCTTAAAATAATACCTCAAAATACACCAGAATAGAATCTCATTAAAACATATCTCATAGGGCCTATAAAACAATAACACAATGAAAAATAACAAAACAACAACAACAACAACAAAAAAACAAGGCACTCAAGCAACAACTAACACAATGAATATAATAGTACCTTACATCTCAGTACTAATGTTGAATGTAAATGACCTAAACACTCCACTAAAAAAATACAGAATGGAAGAATGGATGAGAATTCAGCCATCAAGTTTCTTCTGTCTTCAAGAGATGCACCTAACACATAAGCACTCACATAGCTTAAGGCAAAGGGGTGGAAAGATACACCATGCAAACGGACACCAAAAGTGAACAGGAATAGCTATTCTTATATCAGACCAAACAGACTTTAAAGGAACAACAGTTAAAAAAGACAAAGAGGGGCATTATATAATGATAAAAGGACTAGTCCAACAGGAAAATATCACAATCCTAAATATATATGTACCAAACACTGGAGTTCCCTAATTTATAAAACAATTACTGCTAGACCTAAAAAATTAGAGAGATGAAAACACAATAATAGTGTGGAATTTCCATACTCCACTGGCAGCACTAGACATGTCATCAAGACAGAAAGTCAACAAAGAAACAATGAGCTTAAACTATACCCTACAACAAATGACTAACAGGTATTTAGAGAATATTCTACCCAACAACTGCAAAATACATATTCTATTCATCAGCACATGGAACATACTCCAAGAAAGACCATATAATAGGCCACAAAAGAAGTCTCAGTAAATTTACAAAAATTGAAATTATATCAAATACTCTCTCAGACTACAGTGGAATAAAATTGGAAATCAACTCCAAAAGGAACCCTCAAAATCATGCCAATAAAAAACAATTAAATAACTTGTTCCTGAATGATTGTTGGGAATCAAAATCAAGATGGAAATTTAAAAATTCTTTTAACTGAATGATTACAATGATGCAACCTATCAAAACTTCTGGGATACAACTAAAGTGATGCTAAGAGGAAAGTTCATAGCCTCAATTACCTACATCAAAAAGTCTAAAATAACACAAATAAACAATCTAAGATCACACTTTAAGGAAGTAAAAGAACAAGAACAAACCAAACACAAACCCAGAAGAGGAAAGAAAATAACAGAGATCAGAGCAGAACTAAATAAAATTGAAACAAACAAACAAACAAAATACAAAAGGTAAATAAAACAAAGAAATGTTTTTTTCAAAAAGATAAGCAAATTTGAAAAACCATTAGTGAGATTAGCCAAGAAAAGAAGAGAACAGATCCAAATAAGTTCAATTAGAAATGAAATGAGAGATATTACAACCAATACAACAGAAATACAAAAGACCATTCAAGGCTACTATGAACACCTTTATGCACACAAACTAGAAAACCTAGAAGCGATGGATAAATTCCTAAAAATATACAACTCTCCTAGATTAAACCAGAAAAAAATAGAAACTCTTAACAGACCAATAACAAGCAGTGAAATTGAAATGGTAATAAAAAAAATTCCAACAAAAATAAGTCCAGGACCAGATGGATTCACAGCTGAATTTTATCAGACTTTCAAAGCAGAATTGGTGCCAATCCTATTAGCACTATTCCAAAAGATAGATAAAGAGAGAATCATCCCTTTGTCATTCTATGAAGCCAGCATCACCCTAATACCAATACCAAGAAAGGACATAACAAAAAAAGAAAACTACACACCAATATCCCTGATGAACATAAATGCAAAAATCCTCAACAAAATACTAACTAACCAATTCCAACACTATATCGAAAAGATAATTAACCATGCTCCAGTGAGTTTAATATCAGACAGAGATTCAGGGATTGTTTAACATACATAAGTCAATAAATGTGATACACCACATAAACATAATTATAAACAAAAATCACATGATTATTTCAATAGATGCAGAAAAAGCATTTGACAAAATCCAACACCCATTTATGATTAAAACTCTCAGCAAAATCATCATTGAAGGGACATACATTAAGGTAATAAGAGCCATCTATGACAAACCAACAGCAAGCATTATATCAAAGGGGAAAAGTTAAAAGCATTACCCCTGAGAACTGAAACAATTAAAGGATGCCCTCTCTCACCACTTCTATTCAACATAGTACTGGAAGTTTTAGCCAGAGCAATTAGACAACAGAAAAAAATAAAGGGCATCCAAATCAGTAAAAAAAAATCAAACTGTCACTGTTCCCTGATGATATAATTGTATACCTACAAAACCCTAATGATGTATCCAAAAAGCTTCTAGATTTAATAAATGAATTCAGTAACGTGATAAATGAATTCAATAAGGTTTCAGAATATGGAATCAATGTACAAATATCAGTAGCACTGTTATACATAAACAGTGACCAAGTTGATAATCAAATCAAAAACTGTTTCTTTGAGTTCTCAACCCTAATAGTTGCAAAATAAATAAATAAACAAACAAACAAATAAATAAATACAGTACTTAGAAATATACCTAACTAAGGATGTGACAGACCTCTACAAGGAAAATTGCTAAACACTGCTGAAAGAAATCATAGATGACACAAACAAATGGAAACACATCTCATGCTCATGGATGGCTAGAATCAATATTGTGAAAATAACCATACTGCCAAAAACAATCTACAAATTTAATGCTATTACCATCAAAATATGATAATCATTTTTTACACAACCAGAAAAACACTTCTAAAATACATACAGAACCAAAAAATAGCCTGTATAGCCAAAGCAAAACTAAGCAAAAAGAACTATTTTGGAGGCATCACATTACTCAACTTCAAACTATACTGTAAGGCCATAGTCACCAAAACAGCATGGTATTGGTATAAAAATAGGCACATAGACCAATGGAACAGAACAGATAACCCAAGAATACAGACAGATTCTTACAGCCCACTGATTTTTCACAAAGCAAACAAAAACATAAAGTGGGGAAAGGACACCCTATTCAGCAAATGGTGCTGGAATAATTGGCAGGCCACATGTGGAAGAATGAAACTGGATCCTCATCTCTCACTATATACAAAATACAACTCAAGATGTATCAAAGACTTAAATCTAAGACCTGAAACAATAAACATTCTAGAATATAACAAACTTTTCCAGACATTGATATAGCCAAAAGTAGATGAGACTTAAATTAATTAAACCAAAAAAATTCTGCACAGCAAAAGAAATAAAAATCATAGATGTTTGCATGGATGTGGTGAAATGAGAATACTTTTACACTGCTGTTGGGAATGTAAGCTAGTGCAACCACTATTAAAAAGCTGTATGGAGATTCCCTAAAGAACTAAAAGTAGACCTACCATTTGATTCAGCAATTCCATTCCTAGATGTCCAGCCAGACAAAAGAAGTTAAAAGACACTTGCACACACAGGCTTATAACAGCATGTCACAATTGCAAAAATATGGAACAAGCCCAACTGCCCATCAATCAATGAGTGGATAAAGGAAATGTGACATTTATATACATACATACACACACACCATGGAATACTACTCAGCCATAAAAAGGAACAAAATAATGGCATTTGCAGCAACCTGGATGTAGTTGAAGACAATTAATCTAAGTGAAGTAACTCAGGAATGGAAAAGCAAACATTGTTCTCACTTATAATTGGGAGCTAAGCTAGCTTATAATGCAAAGGAATAAAAATTATACAATGTACTTTGGGGACTCAGGGGAAGGCAGTGAGAGACAAAAGACTACACACTGGGTGCATGTACACTGCTCGGGTGATGGGTGCACCGAAATCTCAAAAATCACCACTAAAGAATTTACATATGTAACAAACAACACCTGTTCTGCAAAAAACCTATTGAAAAATAATACAGGAGCTGAAAAACAAAAAATAATATACATTTAAGAAAGAACCAAACTGATCTTATAGAGCTGAAAAACATACTGGAATAATTTTATAATACAATCACAAGTATTAACAGCAGAATAGAGCAAGCTCAAGAAAAATCACTGAGATCAAAGACTGGTTCCAGAACAAACAGTCATACAAATTAAAGAAAAAAAGATAAAAAAGTGAACAAAATGTCTTAGAAATATGGGATTATGTAAAGAGACCAAAACTATGACTCTTTGGCATCTCTGAATGAGAGGGAGATAAACAACTTTGAATACATATTTGTGAATATTGTTCATGAAAATTTTATTAACTTCACTAGAGAGGCAACATTCAAGTTTAAGAAATGCAGACAACTTCTGTGAGATATTATACAAGATGAACATCTCCAAGACACATAGTAATCAGATTTTCCAAGGTCAAAATGAAAGGAAAGATATAAAAGGTAGCTAGAGAGAAGGGGCAAGCAAACTACAAGAGGAACCCCATCAGGCTAAGAGTATAACTTTCAGCAGACAATATATAAGACAGAAGGAACTGGGGACCTATATGCAGGATTGTTAAAGAAAAAATCTTCAACCAAGAATTTCATATCTAGCCGAACTAAGCTTGTTAAATGAAGAAGAAATAAGATCCTTTTCAGACAAGCAAATGCTAAAGGAATTTGTTACCACCAGGCCAACCTTATAAGAGGTCATTAAGAGAGTCCTAAATATGAAAATGAAAAACAGTTACTGGCTACCACAAAAACACAATTAAATACATAGACAATTGATATAATAAAGCAACTATTATTATGCAGAATCTAGTCTGCATAATAACTAGCTTATAACACAAAGACAGGATCAATATTAGCCTTGAATTTAAATGGGCTAACTGCACCAATTAAGAGGTACAGAGGGGTAAGTTGTATAAAGAAGGAAGAACCAACAGTACGTTGTCTTCAAGAAACCCATCTCAAATGCAATGACACCCATAGGCTCAAAGTAAAGAAATAGAGAAAAATCTGCTGCAAAAATGGAAAACCAAAACAACAACAACAACAAAACAAACAAACAAAAAAAGAGGGGTTGCTATTCTAATTTCAGACAAAAGAAACTCTAAACCAACAACCATCAAAAGAGAAAAAGAAGAACATTATATATTAATAAAGGGTTCAATTCAAAAAGACTTAACTATCCTAAATATATGTGCACCCAACACAAGAGCACCCAGATTCACAAAGTTTCAAGTGGCATACAAAGTGACCTAGAACACCATAGCAAAATAGTGGGAGACTTTAGCACTCCACTGGCAGTATTAGACAGATCTTCAAGGCATAAAACAAAGATATTCAGGACAAGACTTGACACTTGACCAAATAAACCTCACAAGCATCTACAGAAATCTCCTTCCTAAAAAAACAGAATATACATTTGTCTCATGTGTACTTGCAACATACTCTAAAATCAACCAATCAGCCATAAGAACATACTGAGCAAATTTGAAAAAAAAAAATGAAATCACACTAACCACACTCTCTGACCACAGTGCAATAAAAAATAGAAATCAATACCAAGAACGTCTCTCAAAACCATACAATTACATACAAATGAAGCAACCTATCCCTGAATGAAAATGAAATTAAGGCAGAAATCAAGAAATTATTTGAAACTAATGAGAATAATACTAAAACATACCAAAATCTCTGGGACACAGCTAAAGAAATATTAAGAGGAAAGTTTATAGCTGTAAATGTCCACATAAAAACGTTGGTAAGATCTCAAATTAACAGCCTAATATCACACCTTGAGGAACTAGAAAACCAAGAGCAAACCAAATCCAAAGCTATCAGAAGACAAGAAATAACCAAAATCAGAAATGAACTGAATAAAATTGAGATGTGAAAAACCATACAAAAGACCAACAAAACCAAAATTTGGTTATTTGAAAGAATGAGTAAGATAGACCACTAGCTATACTAATAAAGAAAAAGAGAAGATTGAAGTAAACACAATCAGAAATCTCAAAGGGGACATTACCATCAAATCCAAAGATATATGAAAAACCATTAGAGACTATTATGAACACCTCTATGCACACACATTGGAAAAACTACAAAAAATTGATAAATTCCTGAAAACATACAACCCCCCAAGACTGAGCTAGGAAGAAATTCAAACCCTGAGCAGAACAATAATGAGTTTCAAAATTGAATCAATAATAAAAATACCTACCATCCAGAAAAAGCCCAGGACTTGATGGATTCACAGCCTAATTCTACCAGATATATAAAGAAGATCTGGTACCATTCCTACTGAAATTATTCGAAAAAATTGAAAAGTAGGCACTCCTCCCTAACTCATTCTCTGAGGCCAGCATCATTCTGACACCATAACCTGGAAAAGACAAAAAAAAACAAAAACAACAACAACAACAAAAATAACTTCAAGCCAATATCCTTGATAAA
The DNA here is from genome assembly GCF_009828535.3 of Hylobates moloch. Taxonomy (NCBI): domain Eukaryota; kingdom Metazoa; phylum Chordata; class Mammalia; order Primates; family Hylobatidae; genus Hylobates; species Hylobates moloch. Next base: position 77,803,595 of record NW_026652282.1, read on the forward strand.
CATAGATGAAAATACCTTTAACAAAATAGTAGAAAACCAAATGCACAACAAAAATTAAAACCACCATGATCAAGCAGGTTTTATCCCCTGGGATGCATGAATGGTTTCATGTACATAAATCAATAAATGTGATTCATCACATAAACAGAACTAAAAACAAAAAACATATAATCATCTCAATAGATCCAGAAAGGGTTTTTGATAAAATTCACCATCCTTTCATGTTAAAAATTTTCAATAAACTAGGCATTGAAGGAATATACTTCAAAATAATGAGCCCTCTGTGACAAACCCATAGCCAGCAGCATACTAAATGGGCCAAAGCTGGAGGCATTCTCCTTGAGAATCGCAACAAGGCAAGGTTGCCCACTCTTACCACTCCTATTCAACATATTACTGGAAGTCTTAGCCGGAGCAATCAGGCAAGAGAAAAAAATGAAATGCATCCAAATAGGAAAAGAGAAAGTCAAACTATCTCTGTTTTCAAATTATATGATTGAATGTCTAAAAAACTGCATAGTCTTGGCATAAAGGCTTCTAGATCTCATAAACAACTTCAACAAAGTTTCTGGATAAAAAAATAAATGTAAAAGAATCAGTAGTATTTCTATACACCAACAATGTCCAAGCTGAGTTCACAACAGCCACCAAAAAATAGAATGCTTAAGAGTACAGCTAACCAGTGAGGTGAAAGATCTCTAAAATGAGAATTACAAAACATTGAAAAAAAATCAGAGATTACAAAAACAAATGAAAAAATATTCCACGTGCTGGTGGATAGGAAGAATAAATATTGTTAAAAGGCCATGCTACACAAGGCAATTTACAGATTCAATTCTATTCCTATCAAACTACCAATAACATTTTTTATATAATTTTAAAAATTCTAAAATGGACATGGAACAACAACAAGAGAAGCCCTAATAGCCAAACTAATTCTTAGCCAACAGAACAAAGCTGGAGGCAACACATTACCAGAATTCAAACTGTACTACAAAACTACAGTAACCAAAATGGCATGGTACTGGTACAAAAACAGAAACATCAACCAATGGAACAAAATAGAGAGCCAAGAAATAACATCACACACATATAGCCATTTTATCTTTGATAAAGTCAACAAAAACAAGCAATGAGAAAAAAACTCTCTATATAATAAATGGTTCTAGGATAACTGGTTAGTTACATGCAGAAGATTGAAACTGGACCCCTTCCTTATACCATATACTAAACTCAAAATAGATTAAAGACTTAAATGTAAAACCTAAAGCTATAAAAATCTTTGAAAAAATCCTGGAAAATAGTATTCTAGACATAGACCCTGGCAAAACTTTTATAATGAAGAAACCAAAATTAATTGCAACAAAAACAAAAACTGACAAATGGCATCTAATTAAACTAAAGAGCTTCTGCACAGGAAAAAAAAAAAAAAAAAAAAAACTATTAACAGAGTAAATAGACAACCCAAAGAATAAGAGAATATATTTGCAAATTATGCATCTGACAGAGGTCTAACATCCAGAATCTGTAAGAAACAAATTAACAGCAAAAAAACAAATAACTCCATTAAAAAGTGAGCAAAGGACATAAACACATAAACAGACACTTTTCAAAATACAAATATATGTGGCCAAAAAGCATATAAAGAAATTCATAGCCTGGTGTGGTGGCTAATGCTTGTATTCCCAGCACTTTGGGAGGCTGATGCGGGTGGATTGCCTGAGGTCAGGAGTTTGAGACCAGCCTGGCCAACATGGTGAAACTCTGTCTCTACTAAAAATGCAAAAATTAGCTGGGCGTGGTGGTAGGTGACTGTAATCCCAGCTACTCAGGAGGCTGAGGCAGGATAATCCCTTGAACTCAGGAGACAGAGGTTGTAATGAGCTGAGATCACGCCACTACACTCCAGCCTGGGCAACAGAGCTAGACTCCATCTCAAAACACACAAACAACAACAAAAAAAGAAATTCACAGTATCACTAATAATTTGAATATTTGTCCCCACTGATATCACCTGTTGAAATATAATCCCCAGTGTTGGAAGTGGGGCTTCAAGGGAGGTGTTTGGATCATGTGGGCAGGTCCCTCATAGCTTGGTGCTGTCTTCTCAATAGCAAGTGAGTTCTCATAAGATCTGGTTGTTTAAAAGTCTAGCACCTCAGCCCAGTGCGGTGGCTCATGCCTGTAATCCCAACACTTTGGGAAGTCAAGGCAGGCAGATCACGAGGTCAAGAGATGGAGACCATCCTGGCCAACATGGTGAAACATCGTCTCTACTAAAAATACAAAAATTAGCTGGGCGTGGTGGTGCGTGCCTGTAATCCCAGCTACTTGGGAGGCAGAGGCAGGAGAATCACTTGAACCCAGGAGGTGGAGGTTGCAGTGAGCCGAGATCACACCACTGCACTGAAGCCTGGCGACAGAGGGAGACTCCATCTCAAAACAAAACAAAACAAACAAACAAACAAAAAACAAGTCTGGCATCTCCTTCTCCTCTCCTCTTGTTACTGTTCTTGCTTTGTGCCAGCTCTCCCTTTGCCTTCTGCTGTGACTGAAAACGTCTGACAGTCTCCCCAGAAGCTGAGCAGATGCGGACACCATACTTCCTGTATAGCCTGCAGAGCCATAAATCAATTAAACTTCTTTTTTAAAATAAATTACCTGGTCTCAGTTGTTTTTTTTTTTTAAGGACCTACTGAAGCCCAATTTTCTCTCTCTAACTCTTGAACATGCTTCTTTGCCATTTGATGTCTTCCATCATGTTATGATATAGCAAGAACACCCTCACCCAATGAAGACCCTTGATGTTGGACTTCATATCTTTCAGCATCATGGGTCAAATACATTTTCCCTTATTATAAATTATCCACTCTGTATTATTATGTTGTAGCAGCAGAAAATGGACTAGGACAGTTATTACACACAAAAGCTTTGGTATGTCTCCTTTTCAACCATCAACTCAAAAGATCTTGGTCAAAACAACACTTTGACTAGAAGTCAGACTTTTAAAATAGCATTTCTCCCAAGCTCTTGCAGTAAAAGAAGTGAAATATTGATTTTCTTTTCAGTGGGTCTCTGTTTCCAGTTCCGAGAAGATTCAAAGCAGTCTATAGGATGCCTCCAATCCTACTTTTCCACTCCCCTCCCAATAGAATAAAGATACAGGTAAGCTGAGGATTGGGAAATTTTTACATATAATTAGCAGAAGGCTGATTAATAAAGTAGTTATAATTATGCCAAAACTTTGTTAACCAAGAATTTGTCATAGACTGGGGCCTATGTAATTTAGAATCTATTCAGATACTATCCAAGTTGGTTTTATAATTGAAATACCAAAATATAGCATAAAATCACTTACAGTGTCACTGTATTTAAATGGTATTTTAAATTTCACTGCATTCAATTTTATTTCATGACTAAACAGAAGTTTGCAAGGAAAA
>NW_026652282.1:77821789-77850037 GCF_009828535.3 Hylobates moloch
TATATATATATATATATATATATATATATATATACACACACACACACCATATTGTGTATATAAGGTGTGTGTATATCTATATGTGTGTATGTGTATTTATGTGTGTGTATATATATATATATACACACCACATTTTCTTTATTTATTTATTCACTCGTTGACTGATTGACATTTGGGTTGGTTCCATATTTTTGCAATTGTGAATTGTACTGCTATAAACATACATGTGCAAGTATCTTTTTCGTATACTGACTTCTTTTCCTCTGGGTAGATACCTAGTGGTGGGATTGCTGGATCAAATGGTAGTTCTACTTTTAGTTCTTCAAGGAATCTCCACACTGTTTTTTATTGTGGTTGTACTAGCTTACATTCCCACCTACAGCCTAAAAGTGTTCCCTTTTCACCACATCCCTGCCAACATCTATTATTTTTACTTTTTGATTATGGCCATTCTTGCAGGAGTTAGGTGGTATTACATGGAGGTTTTTATTTGCATTTTTCTGATCATTACTGATCTTGAGCATTTTTCCATATACTTGTTGGCCATTTGCATTATCTTCTTTTGAGAATTGTCTATTCATGTCTGTAGCCCACATTTTGATGGGATTCTTTGTTTCTGTCTTGCTGATTCATTTGAGTTTTTTGTAGATTCTGGATGTTAGTTTTTTGTAGGATGTACAGATTGTGAAGATTTTCTTCCACTCTGTGAGTTGTCTGTTTACACTGTGGATTATTTCTTTTGCTGTGCAGAAACTTTTTAGTTTAATGAAGTCTTATCTATTTATCTTTGTTTTTGTTGCATTTGCTTTTTTTTGGGATCTTGGTCATGAAGTCTTTGCCTAAACCAATGTCGAGAAGGGTTTTCGCAAAGTTATCTTGTAGAATATTGATGATTTCAGGTCTTAGATTTAGGTATTTTATCCATCTTGAGTTGAATTTTGTATAGGATGATAGATGAGGATTCAATTTTATTCTTCTACATGTAGCTTGCCAATTATCCCTGCACCATTTGTTGAATAGGGTGTCCTTTTCCCACTTTATGTTTTTCTTGGCTTTGTCAAATATATGTTAGCTGTGAGTATTTGGGTTTATTTCAGGGATCTCTATTCTGTTCCACTGGTTGATGTGCCTGTTTTTATACCAGTACCATGCTGTTTTGGTGACAATAGCCTTATAGTAAATTCTGAAGTCAGGTAATATAATGCCTCCAGATTTTTTCTTTCTTTCTTTCTTCTCTTTTTTTTTTTCTTTCCGCTTAGTCTTGCTTTGGCTATGCAGGCTACTTTTTTGGTTCCATAGGAATTTTAGGATTTTTTTTTATAGTTCTTTTAAAAATGATGGTGGTGTTTTGATGGGAATTGCATTGAATTTGTAGATTGCTTTTGGCAGTGTGGTCATTTTCACAATATTGTTTCTACCCATCCATGAGCGTGGGATGTGTTTCCATTTGTTTGTGTCATCTATGATTTCTTTCAGCAGTGTTTTGTAGTTTACTTTGTAGACGTCTTTCCTGTCCTTGCATAGGCATATTCCTAAGTATTTTATTTCATTTTTCTTTTTTGCAGCTATTGTGAAAGGAGTTTAGGTCTTGATTTGATTCTCAGATTGGTCAATGTTGTGTATAGCAGAGCTACTAACTTATGTAAATAAATTTTGTATCCTGAAACTTTGCTGAATTCATTTACCAGTTCTAGGAGCTTTTTGGATGAGTTTTTTGGGTTTTCTAGGTATACAATCATATCCTCAGCAAACAGTGACAATTTGACTTCCTCTATACCAGTTTGACTGCCTTTTATTTCTTTCTCTTGTCTGATTGCTCTGGCTAGGACTTCCAGTACTATATTGAATAGAAGTGGTGAGAGTGGGCATTCTTGCCTTGTTCCAGTTCTTAGGGGAAATGCTTTCAACTTTTCCCAATTCAGTATAATGTTGGCTGTGGGTGTGTTATAGATGGCTCTTATTACCTTAAGTTATGTCCCTTCTATGCCAATTTTGCTGAGGTTTTTAATCCTAAAGTGATGCTTGATTTTTTTCAAATGCTTTTTCTGTATCTATTGAGATGATCATGTGATTTTTTTATTTTAATTCTGTTTATGTGGTGTATCACCTTTATTGACTTACATATGTTAAACCATTCCTGCATCCCTGTTAAAAAAAAAAAAAAAACACTTGATTATGGTGAATTATCTTTTTGATATGCTGTTGGACTTGTTTCTCTAGTATTTTGTTGAGAATTTTTATTACCCTTTCAATCTCAATGTTTATTATGGTCTGTGCAGAGATTCTATATCTTCCTGGTTTAATCTAGGAGGATTGTATATTTCCAGGAACTTACACATCTCCTCTAGGTTTTCTAGTTCATATGCATAAAGGTGTTCATAGAAGCCTTGGATAATCTTTTGTGTTTCTGTGGTGTCAGTTGTAATATCTCTCATTTCATTTCTATTTAAGCTTATTTTGATCTTCTCTCTTCTTTTCTTGGTTAATCTAACAGTCAATTTTATTTATCTTTTCAAGGAACTAACTTTTATTTATCTTTTGTGTTTTTTTGTTGTTGTTGTTTCTATTTTATTTAGTTCTGCTCTTGTCTTTGTTATTTATTTTCTTCCACTGGGTTTGGCTTTAGTTTGTTCTTGCTTCTCCAGTTCCATGAGGATTGATCTTAGATTGTCTATTTGTGCTTTTCAGATGATCATTCAGGAGCAGGTTATTTAATTTTCATGCAATTGTATGGTTTTGTGGGTTTCTTTTAGAGTTGATTTCCAGTTTTAGTCCACTGTGGTCTCAGAGAGTACCTGATATAATTTTGATTTTCTTGAATTTACTGAGATTTGTTTTGTGGCCTATCATATTGTCTATCTTAGAGAATGTTCTATGTGCTGATGAATAGACTGTATGTTCTGCACTTGTTGGGTAGAATGTTCCATATATATCCATTAAGTCCATTTGTTGTAAGGTATAGTTTAAGTCCATTTTTTCTTTTTTGACTTTCTGTCTTGATGACCCATCTAGTGCTGTCAGTGGAGTATTGAAGTTTATCACTCTTATTGTGTTGCTGTCTATCTCATTTCTTAGGTCTAGTAGTAATTGTTTTATAAATTTGGGAGCTCCAGTGTTAGGTGCATACATATTTAGAATGGTGATATTTTCCTATTGGACTAGTCATTTTATCATTTTATAATGTCCCTATTTGTCTTTTTTAACTGCTGTTGCTTTAAAGTTTGTTTGATCTGATATAAGAGTAGCTACTCTTGCTTGCTTTTGGTGTCCATTTGCATGGACCCCTCTACCTTAAGTTTATGTCAGTCCTTATGTGTTACATGAGTCTCTTGAAGACAGAAGATACTTGGTTGGTGAATTCTTATCCATTCTGCCATTGTCTATCTTTCAAGTGAAGCATTTAGACCATTTACATTCAATATTAGTATTGAGATGTGAGGTACTATTCTATTCATTGTGCTATTGGTTTCCTGAATACCTTGTATTTTTGTCATTGTGTTATTGTTATATAGGTCCCTTGAGATGCATGCTTTAAGGAGGTTCTATTTTGGTGTGTTTTCAGGATTTGTTTCAAGATTTAGAGCTCCTTTTAGCAATTCTTGTAGTGCTGGCTTGGTAGTGGCAAATTCTCTCAGCATATGTGTGTCTGAAAAACACTGTATCTTTTCTTCATTTATGAAACTTAATTTTGCTGGATACGAAATTCTTGGCTGATAATTGTTTTGTTTAAGGAGGCTAAAAATAGGACTCCAATCCCTTCTAGATTGTAGGGTTTCTGCTGAGAAATCTGATGTTAATCTGATTGGTTTTCCTTTATAGGTTACCTGATGCTTTTGCCTCACAGCTCTTAATATTCTTTACTTCGTCTTGACTTTAGATAACCTGATTAGTATGTGCCTCAGTGATGATCTTTTTATGATTAATTTCCCATGTGTTCTTTGAGCGTCTTATATTTGGATATTTAGATCCCCAGCAAAGCCAGGGAACTTTTCCTTGATTATTCCCTCAAATACATTTTCCAAGCTTTTAGATTCTTCTTCTTCCTCAGGAACTCCAATTATTCTTAGGCTAACATATTTAACATTGTCCCAAACTTCTTCTAGGATTTGTTCATTTTTAAAAATTATTTTTTCTTTGTCTTTGACAGATTGGGTTAACTCAAAACCCTTGTCTTTGAGCTCTAAAGTTCTTTCTTCTGCTTGTTTGATTCCATTGCTAAGACTTTCCAGTGCATTTTGCAATTCTCTGTGTGTTCTTGATTTCCAGAAGTTGTGATTGTTTTTTATTTATGCTGTCTGTTTCATTAAATAATTTTTCTTTCATATCCTGTATCATGTTTTTCATTTTTTAAAGTTGGACTTCACCTTTCTCTGGTGCCTCCTTGATTAGCTTAATAATCCACCTTCTGAATTCTTTTTCTTGCAATTCAGAGATTTCATCTTGGTTTGGATCCATTGCTGGTGAGCTGGTACGATCTTTTGTGGGTGTTAAAGGACCTTGTTTTGTCATATTACCAGAACTGTTTTTTCTGTTCCTCTCATTTTGGTAGACTATGTCAGAGGGAAGTTCTGGGGCTCAAGGGCTGCTGATGTGGTTTTCACTCCTTTCCACTAGGAATGGGGCTTCCTGAGAGCTCAATTGTAGTGATTATTTTTGCTCTTCTGGGTCTAGCCTCCCAGCACAGCTACTGGGCTCCAGGCTGGTACTGAGGAGTGTCTGCATAGAGTCCTGTGATATGGTTTATCCTCATGTCTTGCAGCACCTGCTCTGGTGGAGGTAGGAGGGGAGTGAAGTAGAATCTCTCAGGATCCTTGGTTGTGGTTTTGTTTAGTTTGCTGGTTTTGTGTTGGTTGACCTCCAGCCAGGAGGTGGTGCTTTCAAGATGGAAAGAGCTGCAGTCCTAAAAGGAGGTTGCAAACTTGCCGTAGGGACATGTGATTAAGTATTCAGGTTTCTCAGTTGGTGGGCAGGGCCATAGAGCTCCCAAGAGATTATGACCTTTTTCTTTGGCTATCAGGGTAGATAGAGAAAGATCACCAGGTGGGTGCAGGGATAGGTGTGTCTAAGCTCGGCCTCTCTTTGAGCAGAGTTTGCTGTGGCTGTTGTGGGGGATGGGAGTGTGGTTCCCAGTCCAATGGAGTTAAATTCCCAGGGGGATTATGGCTGCCTCTTCTGTGTTATACAGGCTACCAGGGAAGTTGGGGAAAGCCAGCAGTTACAGGCCTCATCCTGCTTCCATATAGCCTGCAGTCTTAAAGGTCAGCCTTAATCCCATCATGCCCCGCCAACAGCACCAAGTCTGTTTCCAGGCAGCCAGTGACCAGGGCTGAGAACTTGCCCAAAACCACAAGTCTCCCAACTAAGAAAGCAAGCAGACTCAATTTTTTGACATCTCAAGAAACCTGTAGAAGGGACTCAGTTCATTCAAAGGGTCTGTGGATTCTCTCGGCTTTCCTGGTATGTTCCTATGGTAGTTCTTGGATGTGGGTTCATGATGTGGGTCTCCACATGCTGCTCTGTCCATCCGAGCAGGAGCTGCAAGTTGGTCCTGCCTCCTATCTGCCATCTCAATCCCCACATTTTCTTTCCTGCTCATCAATTGATAGGCATTTAGGTTGAATCCATATCTTTGCAATTGTGACTTGTGTTGCAATGAATATATGTGTGCAGATGTCTTTTAGATAAAGTGACTTCTTTTCCATTGAGTAGATACTCAGTAGTAGGATTGCTGAATTGAATGGCAGATCTAAATTTAGTTTTTTGAGAAATCTCTATACTGTTTTTCATAGAGGCTATACTAATTTACATTCCTACTAACAGTGTTATAAACATTCTTTTTTCAGCATATCCATGCCAATATATACATATATTTTTTACTTTTTAACAATGGCCCTTCTGGCTGGGTTAAATTGGTATTTCACTGTGGTTTTAATTTGCATTTCTCTGATAATTCATGATGTTGAGCATTTTTTTCTCATGTTTGTTGGCCATTTGTATATCTTCTTTTGAGAAATGTCTTCTCATGTCCTTTGCCCACTCCGACAAGATTGTAAAAAATAAGCATTTGTCATGGGAACAACTACTTGTACACTTAACATATATCACAGAGGCAAATATTTTAGTTCCTTATTTGCTTTCTTGCATTTGTGAGTGAGGCCCACTAAAGAAATAAAAACATTTGGTAATAATTTCCTTACCAAGTCTTACATGAAATTTTTCATGGTGTTTGTTATATTTCAATTTAACATTTGCTAATTTTTTAGAGCTACTCTTGTTCAAAAATAAATTACTCCTAGATAAGTATTAAGTTAGCTGAAACTTATTCAAGGCAGGGATTGAAAACTGGCTTTTTGTAATTATAGATTTCAAATGTCTGGTTTTTTTTTTTTTCCTTATGTTGGTGGCACTAGAATCTAGGTTAACCCCTCACTACTTCTGTAAGCTGGATAATAAATAATCTTTCCAGATTTTTAATAAAATTCAAGCCAAGACTTTTAAAATTTTGTCTGTTTTATTCATATGATTATCTCATGCATCCATACACTTGAGCTAACATGTTTGCTCTAAGGAAATACATCCATTATGTGTGTGTATATGTATGAATTCCTCATGAGCCTGGAAGCAGGGGTATTATTTTCTTGTTTTGAATGTTAGAACAAAAAAAGTCCACGTGATTTCTAAAGTCCTTACTTAACATAGATTGAATTTTTTGAAACATCACTAAATGCTTGGTTTCTTACTCCAGAACTATAAAACAATCACCTAAAATTACTTATTGCCACAAAAGTTTTCATAGCATGAAGAAAATATTTTCTTCATTAAGAAGACGATGATAATGTTGAGTCGGAAAGGAAGGTGTATTTTTGATGCATTAATCTGGTAAACTTAATATCAACTCTAAGCAGAAATAGTATTTTAGAAGATATTAATAACATTGTGTTGCATGGCTCATGAAAGCCTTAAGATATTTCTTCGTGTTTCTGTGTATGTTGAATTAGATATTAAGTAAATTCATAAGTGAGAATTTACCATGCTTCTCTTTTGCAATCCAGAAGGCTTTAATGGTAAGCAACACAAAATGTACTTAATCTCACTGCTCCTCCTAAGAACAAGAATTTTAACAAACGTATCTGAAACAGACTTGTTTTAAAGGGGAAGAACGTGCTCTTCAGCACTATAACAATGGTTCATCCTCCCGTAATTTAGAGGCAGAGTCAGTGTGTTCACTTAACAATACCTGGAGGAAAAAATAAAAATATATAATTTATTCTTTATTAACAATTCCTTGATTTCCAAGTTATTGCCTCTCAATTTAATATTTACTGCCATTCAATCTTAGTTCATTAAGAATTTAAATGAGTAACAAATACCTTTAGTTAACTAAGAAATCATTTAACAAAATATTCATAAAAAATGAATATATGATATGAGTGAAGCTGATCATGGCAATAATGATAACAATAATAGCTAACACTCCTTGAGCATATACTATGTGTCCAAGATCATCTGAAATACTTTGCATGCATAATTTTATTTAAAATATACACCAAATCTATGAGAAGGTATTTTGTAGATTCATCTGTTTATAGTTGAGGAAACTGAGGACCAGAGAGATTAAATAACTCTCCATTTACCTAGCTTGTTAGTGGCTAACTGGGGATTCAAGGTCAGGTCAATTTTACTCCAATATCCATGCACCAGCACTATACTATGAACATGCATAGAAATATCTGAAGCATTCCAATGTCTTTTACCTCAATTACAAAAGAAGGCATGCCTCACAGACATAAAAATCAGATATCCGAATATATTCTTTTCCATTTGAGAGATCTTGGTTATAAAGTTGGAAGATGACTAGGAAAGCAGAAAAGAAACCACCAGGATTACATTTTGGGAATCAAGCATATTTAAAAGTTATTGAGGGAAATTCACATCAGACTATAATCATGCTAGCTATATTGCCAGCCCAAACTGAGTTTTAGATGACAATAAAGTAGGTGAATCTAATTTGTGGTCTAAGACTGAGCATCCTAATTGGAGTAAAACTTCTGAAATTGATTCCTGTGCACAACATTGTCAAGTGAACTGAAAGGCAAGTTTCACATATTCATGATGATACCAAGCAAGCGCGCTATTTTTAACACTCTGATCCTGTCACCATCTTTGTTCAAAGTTCTTTGCTGACTTTTTAGCTGTTAAAATTGGCAAGAAACTTAAACTGCCTAGAATATTACTTTGAATCAGTTCTTCCTATTTTAGCAATAGCTTTTGTTTCTACTATTAGTTAGGACTGCCATCCAGTGTTCAATTTGATTAATAACAACTACAACAACTTCCAAATACTGCACTTTTTAAAAAAGTAGTTTAAGAGTACAGTACATTTAAACAGCCTGCCTTATTAAGAGAGGGAATATATCATATAAATAACAATGAGAAATACCAAAGACTAAAAGATTCTCCCTAATATCTGATAGTGCTATTTAATAATCCAGGCCAGGCTGAAACGAGGACTAAGGAAAAGGCAATGCAAATAGAGATATATGTACTTACTTACATTTTTTTGCTTGTATGTATTTGAGAACATTAAGTTTAATAACACCTCCAAAGTCTCAAATAAACTCACAACCAAGATATTACAAGACTTACAATAGAAAATAAGGAAAATATATTTTTCGGCAATTGAAACCCCAGAGTTAGCACTTTCTTCACTGTGTTCATTATAATTTTGAGTATTGTCGATGTAGAGGAGTAGATTCAAAGATTTAGAATTACAATAAAACCTCTCGAATTCTAATTGTTGGGTTTGGAGACCTTGGATTTTTAAAAGAATGTGGTTATTATAATGCATCCTCAGAAATTGGAATGGCTTGAGATTGACAGAAGCTGCATGCAAGAAAATGTAGAACACTTAGAGGGAGTGTCATCCTTTGAATTTACATGAAAAGCATCTCTTTGTGTAAGGGGATTTAACAAGATCTCATTAGGTCTTCCTCAAAGTAAATACATCTTCCATTTAAATGAGATGTTAATGAGGGTTTGAATTATCAGGCATACAAAGAAAGTAGTTTACTAAACCAGAGTTTCAGATAAGCAATCATCATATACATGAATTTGCATTATACTTTCAAGTTCATATAACAATTTAAGTAAGTTCTTTTTATTGCTTACAAATAGAGCCTTTGTTGTAATTAATAGATAGAACTTATACATGATTTAAAAAATGCATCTTTTGGGCTTTTTTTTTTTTTTGGTAATAGAATGAATGCCTTAAACTGTTATTTTTAATTGGTTGGTCATGAACTGTAATACTGCATATTGTCTAAGTAGGTTTGAGAAAACCTTTCTGAATGAGATGCAATTTAATGTTGTAATTAAGAATATTGGCTCTGAAGTCAGACTTCCAGGGTTCAAATTCTGGGTCCTGTTCTCACTAGTATTAGGTATATTTCTTCTCTGTGTTTCTGTTTATTCACTTGATATAGGAACTTTAACTCAGAATATTGCTGTGACATTGAATTAATTCATAGTTCTTAAAACAGTTCCTGGCATATAGTAAATGATCAATCAATGTTACTGGGTATTATCTATTTATGTAGTAGAACAAAGAATGACTTCATCCCATGTCAGAGCATGCAGTGTCACATGTATTATAGCAAGAAGATCATGTTAATTTGGTTTTCCTGTATACTGTGTAACTAAAAAAAATTGATTCATTCAATTTATCCATTCACGGGACATAAATCTGTACAGGATAGCACACGTGTAGCACTAGAACTTATATTCACACCCTAAGCCAAACATTTCTGGAGCATTACTGATGCTTGCTTTATATATATTATTCTATTTAATTGTGACAATATCACATATGAGGTAGTTACTACTATTATTCTCATTGTACAGATAAATAAACTGAGGTTCACAGAGATTAATTAAAAATTGCCCAAGGTCACACATAATAAGGGGTAGTACCAGAATTTAAACCCAGAAGTTCAACGCCAGAGGTCACCCTCTTAACCACTTGGTTTTAATAATAGCTGTCATTAATATTATCAATGTGTCCTCATACTATAAGCTGAAACATTAAATAGCCATTGTCTTGGTTGCTATTCCTCAGCCTTCTCTTAGTGACTTGACAATATGAATGACAGTTCTATTCCGATAATGAAGGCTTAAGGAATTTCATTACATACTGTTAAAATATATATCTATCTAGGCATTTTATTAAAATAGATGATGCCAAAGCATAAAGTGTACTTCTTGGAAGTTGGCAGTGAGCTTTAGTTGAGAACTTTTACTCTAATCCAATTTATTTCATTGGCCATGACTGACAGTCCTCTGAGCCCAAGCTAAGCCATCATATCCCCTGTGATCTGCCTGTATACATCCAGATGGCCTGAAGCAACTGAAGATCCACAAAAGAAGTGAACATAGCCTTAACTGATGGTATTCCACTATTGTGATTTGTTTCTGCTGATCAACGTACTTCGTAATCTCCCCCACCCTTAAGAAGTTTATTTGTAATCTCCCCTACCCTTAAGAAGGTTCTCTGTAATTCTCCCCACCTTTGAGAATGTACTTTGTGAGATCCACCCCCTGCCCACAAAACATTGCTGCTAACTCCACCGCCTATCCCAAAACCTGTAAGAACTAATGATAATCCCACCACCCTTTGCTGACTCTCTTTTCTGACTCAGACCGCCTGAACCCAGGTGAAATAAACAGCCTTGTTGCTCACACAAAGCCTGTTTGGTGGTCTCTTCACACGGACGTGCGTGACAGAAACTACTGAATTTTCAACAAATTATTAAACCACAAAAATATTTAACTTTTTGTTCCCACCCTTAAGTGTCTTGTCCTTAGAGGTGTCTAATTGTTGTCTGAAATAGTTTTGCCAATGTATCTACAGAATTTATGTAAGCATAATACTTGTTGAAAAGAGAAATTACTTCTAATACTCTCCCCAAAGACTCCCCTCTTTTTGTTGTCATTCATGGCTCCACCATTTTTTTAGTAACCCTAACCTGAAACCTCGGAGTCACATTACTTCTCTCTTTTTATCATCTCCTGTATTGCTTTTGTCATGTACTATAGTTTCTACTACCTTAAATTTTTTCATTGTATATTTACAAAAGCTGGAGCCAAGCAGATACATTGAAATGGAATTCAGTTGGGTCAGGAAATGTTTGCAAACATTTGGAATTCAAGGGTGTGAAATTCAAAGTGTAGTTAGAAGAAAGACTTGGTGATATGTAGACTTAAGGTGTTTTCTTCGAGTATTTTGCATATCCTTGTATTCAATCCCTTATAAAAAGGCATAGGTTTTTGGAGTCCCATATAAAACAAAAGAACTCACCTGCCAAATCTTGAGCTGTTTTTTCATATATTTCCAATATTAGTATCAGACAACAATAATATCTGATATTTAGAATGGAAATGTTTCTGAGAGTAGTTATTCCTGTCTTCTCCTAAGAGTGCTGAGAATCAACTGGTGAGAGAGCGCCTCAAAAATTATTTTGCACAGTTTCCCCATGATTCTAGGCAGAATATATTCCACCCATCAGGAAAATGGCTGGTTATCCTATGGTGATGGATATCTTATAGTCTTATGGGTAAGACTATACTTACACACTACAAAATCACGAGAAGCTTTCATTCTCTGTCTCCAGTTACACTCTCACTGTGTATTATTGTTTAGATTAGTGGTTTTCAAACTGTGCTGTGAGGACAAGACCAATCAGGCTCTCTAGAGGTGCTTAAGTAGTTGGGGTTGAACTTGATTTTCTTTAGGAAACATGCTACATTATTCACATTGTCCTCTTTTTTCTACATGAAAAACAAAGTATCAATTCTTTAATCATGTTATTTGTTAAGGCATTTAATTTTTCTTTGGTAATCTTAATCTTCAATCATTCCTTTATGCATTCCGTATAATTTACTTGGTGTTTATCTTCCAGATTCTGTGCAAAAAAAACTAGGGTTACAAAAAAAATAAGATTGGAACTTGTCTTCAAAAGAACAAGGTCATAGAAGCCAATAACCATGCTTGTTGACTCATCTCTGGAATCTTCGAAAGTAACTAGGCATTTAATAAATGTGTTTTATTGCCATGGTATTGTCAACTAGACAAGAGGCATGAACATTCCATTTTGGTGGAAATTTCTTATTTACATAAATGCCTAGAAATAGGTTCTGTATTTAATTCTCTATTAGATATGCATTTTTATTACACTAATACCTAGGATAAATTATTTCTCCCTACAGATTAAATTCCTATCCTAATACATATGCTTCTAATCATAAGCTTATGTGGAAATGAGATACACTGTTCTACACAGTTGCCCCCCCCATATCTGTGGGTTCAGCATTCATGGATTCAATCAACCATGAATAGAAGATTTTCTAAATAAAATTGTGTCTATACTGAAAAAAAAATTTTTTTAAATGTACCCTCTTCTTTCCAGTCCCATTACAACTACTCTATTTCATGTGTTCTTTATCTCCTGACTAACCGCACTATTGATTTAGCTTGCATGCTGGCCCTTTTGTTTGGATTCTCTGTCAATTGACTTTACCCATTACTTGTAGATTAATGATCCCAAAATGCACTTTTAAAACATTTCTTCACCATTATATACAAAACAAAACTTTCCATGACTTCTCATATTCTTCTCAATCATTACATACTTCTAACTTTGGCATTCAAAATCTCACAGAAAAGTGGTCTTGGTGTACCTTTAATAATCGATTTCTACCAAATTGTATTACATTATATTGCTGATCATTCACCATGCTTTTTCCTCTATGTGAAATGTCCCTCTGTATTTCTACATGCCAATTGCCAATACGTCCTTCAAAATTCATTTGAAATTCAACAGCCATGAAATATTTCTATTCCCATAACTTAATATCATTTCTCTATTTTCTGAATCTTAGTAGCATACATTATGTAAATAGTTTATTGCACTCATTATACTTAGTGACATAGTCATTTCTATTTTTATCTTTATGTCCTTTTTACATATTGTTCAGGGAATATTTGTTAAATTAACTCAGTCTCAAGCATTAGGCAAAGATCACTAACTTCTCACAAGCAGCCATTTGTACACGCTATGCAGGGAAGGTTTAGCAGCACTTGGATGTTTACTTTTAATGTGGTTATACAAACATTGACATTCATTTAAAGAATTAATATATCTTTGAAGTTTATATTCTATAATTATGGTAGATTATATCTCTGATAATGCTGTAAGTATATATACAGATGTATGTAGATAATTTATTACACATCTAGATAAACCAAACAATGCCATCTTTTTTAGAACTTAGTAAAATTCTAATATATCTGTTTTCCAAGTCTTAATTATGGCATTTCCCCCAATGAAAAAATATATGCATATCTGTACCAAAATTTGAAATGATGTATGCAACACACTTCACTTTATAATGGGTTGCTTTGGAAGAAAAAAGGTAAAGAGAATGACAGCAAAAAAAGGAATAAAAGCCACCATTTACTACTATGGAAAACTCTAGAAATCTAACTGACATGTAGTGTTGATCACATAAAAATTATAGGTTGTTAACTTTTATCAGTAAGATACCCTCTTCAGCTTTTAATTGAGAATGTTTCCTGCTCAACAGATTTTTTAAATTTAATCCGTGAGCTTTACCTACTAATTGTTTTTGCAGTTTGATTATAATGTGCAGAACCACTTCTGAGATTCCTTCACTGCAATGTCAATCATCAGCCTATCCCTAGGAGCAATAGTAGACTGAGCTTGATTGGCTTTACAAGCTGTGCCTAATTACTGGTCTCTTGTCTGAACCTTTTTCAGTTGTTATTCCTGACCGAGGCCAAAGAGGCCTGAAAACATATATTTTATGTTAACTGAAAAAACAAAACACTAAATTTTAATCAGAAGCAGGAATATCAATAACCATACAAAGATGATACTGCAACAATCATACATAGAAGATGTTCAGCTACAGATATCAAAGGCTTTTTCAAGAGAAAAAGCACTACACCATTTAAAAAAAAATACAAGACAACAAAGTTCACTAAAAATCTGTTTCAGGTTGGGATCTTAACTAGATATATGATTTAGTACATATATATATAAACAACATTGTGCACCTTTTTCTTAATGAAACGAGGATCTCTTTTCTCATAAAGGACTTCTTATCCACAATGTTTTTAAATTCAAATTTGACTGCAACTCAGAAATTCATTCATGTGGAAATATAATTCACAATTAAAGTGGTGTAGTTCTATTTGTGAACTTCATTGCTCTCTCATTCTATTGAAGGATTATTTGGCTTTAATATACTCTCTCAAGAAGGTAGCTGTAAAATTAAATTAAGTCAAGCCATCTGGGACCTGTGATATAAACTGAAGAGAATAATATTTTAAGACTCAGGTGTACATCAGAATCTTATAATGTTCATATAAGTTGTTGCATAGTAAGCGGCGTCCTCTGGATGTGCACAGAAGTCATATGGAATATAGAAAAACAGCTATAGACTTATTTATTAAAGCTGCTACAATTTATGAGAGAGGAGCACTCAAGAATTTTACACTATTTAAATCATTGAATTTTCTACTCGTCTACATAGTGACTTCAGATATGGTGATCAAGTTTAGAAGATATCAAAGCAAAATAACTTATTTCAACTTAATTTATTTTGAGGAATTAACAAAGTTAAAAAAGACATTGCATGTAAGTGACCATGTTTTTATTAACCAAATATATTCTTCTTGTAGCTGCGCTAATAACCTTATTTGGCTTAAAACAATGTTGCAGAATAGTTGAATGTTTTATTCTATCCAAGTACATAATAAAATAATAAAGGACTATTACTTATTCTTTTATGAAAAATACCTAATCTTTGTGTTATAAAACTTGCAGGTATATCACATTTGGTTGTCTTTCTAATAAGTAGTATATGTATAAGTTTCAGATCATGAATTTGAACATGTGTATCTTTTGCACTAGAATTCTATTTGCCTGGCCAAATTCAGTGAAACATAAAATTCGCTTCAGATTGGACTGATATAGTCCTTATAGTTCTGTTTAAGGAAAACATTAAATTGGGATCACCAAGTTAACCACTGACAATGAACATACAAGTACCATATTTATTCACTCCCAATTCAACAAAAAGGTGAAACAGTATAACGAAGCTCATTTAACTGAAAACCCTCTGCACGAAATTAAAGACAAATGTACTTATATCTATTTTGAGCAGGAGACACAAATTAAATACTGCATATGATCCGTCTTTATTCTGTTTGTGTTTATTTAACAAAAATTCTACCAGACTAATAGCAGATCCACCCATGTTCCCCTAATAATCTTATCTGTTTTGTCATATTTCTAATATAGACTTCATCTTGTAGTCTTACATTGAACAAATAAAAAATAGTCATGTCTTCTTACAAATACAAAAAGCATCCCACTGGAAATGATTTGAGTTTTCCTTATAACAGGCCAAGGGTCTCAAGAAATGGAGAGGAGGAAAGAAATTACAAGTAGAAGAAAAAATATAAACAAAAGTACAATAGCAGAAAATTATGACATAACATGCACTCATTCATCTCTGAGCCTTTGATTAGGGCACTTTTTCTATCTGCGCCACCCTAGTTTTTATTAAACTGGAAAAGTTTTACTCATCCTTAGGTCTTAATTTGGAGGTCACTCATTGGGAAGTATTGTTCCTATCATTGGTCTTGTGGAGGTTTGGATCCCACTGTTCATGAAGACATTATCATGCTAATGCTCTTTACCCTAAGAAGTATAATCTATACATATTCATAATGAATATTACTGGTACTATTAATCCACATTAAATAAAATTTGTAATGGATAAAATTGTTATTTTTGCATGTTAAGTTTATTATTATACTAAATTTATTACGAATATGAACTAAAGTTAAACCTTCAAATATTGTTCATGAAAAATTAAACTTGGCATAAATAAAGACTGGAAACCACCAATGAAGGCTGATACTTCACATGATTTAACTGGACTAGATAAACAATGTATCAAGCTCTTAACATGGCTAAATGGCTATTCTTGAAATTAATTTCCTATTAAAAATTCATGACCAGATATAGTGGCTCACACCTATAATCCAAGCACTCTGAGACCAAGGCAAGAGAATTGCTTGAGCCCACAAGTTGGAGAACAGCCTGTGCAACAAAATGGGATCCCATCTCTACAAAAAATCAAACATGGGGGGCATGGTGGTCCACACTTATGGTGCCAGCTACATGGAAGGTTGAGGCAGGAGGATCACTTGAGCCCAGGAGGTCAAAGCTGCAGTGAGTCGTGTGTGCAACACTGCACTCCAGCATGAGTGACAAAATGAGACTCTTTATCAAAAATAAAAATATTTATGTTAATGTGGCTTTGAAAAAAATAAATTTATAAATTTGAAGTAAAAATATTTATATTTTAAAACAATAAGGTCTAAAAACCTATCAAATTGAAATATGGTAGGATCAAACCTTTTATACCTCCACCTCTGTGTTCCAATAATACACTTAAAACTTTTTTTCAATTTTCTATTTCCATAGGTTTTTGAGGAACAAGTGGTGTTTTGTTACATGAATAAGTTCTTTAGTGGTGATTTGTGAGAATTTAGTGCACCCATCACCTGGGCAGTATACTCTGTACCCAATTTACAGTTTTTTATCCCTCACCCCGCTCCCACCCTTTCCATTGGGTTCCCAAAGTCCACTGTATCATTCTTATGCCTTTGTATCCTCATAGCTTAGCTCCCACTTATGACTGAGAACAATGTTTGGTTTTCCATTCTTGAGTTACTTCAGTTAGAATAATGACCTCCAATTCTAGCCAGGTCACTGCAAATGCCATTATTTTGGTCCTTTTTATGATGGAGTGGGATTCCATGGTATATACATACCACAGTTTCTTTATTTATTTATCTACTCATTGATTGATGGGCATTTGGGCTGGTTCCACATTTTTGCGATTGTGAATTGTGCTGCTATAAACACGAGTGTGCAAATATTTTTTTCGAATAATGACTTTTTTTCCTCTGGGTAGATACTAAGTAGTAGGGTTGCTAGATCAAATGGTAGTTCTACTTTTAGTTCTTTAAGGAATCTCCACAATGTTTTCTGTAGCGGTTGTAATAGTTTACATTCCCACCAGCAGTGTAGAAGTGTTCCCTTTACACCAAATCCCTGCCAATATCTTTTTTTTTAATTTTTGGTTATGGCCATTCTTGCAGGAGTAAGGTGGTATCGTATTCTGGTTTTGATTTGCATTTTCCTGATCATTAGTGATATTAAGCATTTTTTCATGTTTGTTGGCCATTTGTATACTTCTTTTGAAAATTGCCTATTCATGTCCTTAGCCCTCTTTTTGATGGGATTGTTTTTTTCTTGCTAATTTGGTTGAGCTCCTTGTAGATTCTAGACATTAGTCCTTTCTAGGATGTATAGACTGGGAAGATTTTCTCCCACTCTGTGGGTTGTCTTATTTACTCTGCTGATTGTTTATTTTGCTGTGCAGATTTTTTTTTAGTTTAATTAAGTCTCATCTATTTATGTTTGTTTTTGTTGAATCTTATTTTGGGTTCTTGGTCATAAAGTCTTTGCCTAAACCAATGTTTAGAAGGGTTTTTCTGATGTTATCTTCTAGAGTTTTTATAGTTTCAGGCCTTAGATTGAAGTCCTTGATCCATCTTGAGTTGAGTTTTGTATAAGGTGATGATGAGGATCCAATTTCATTCTTCTACATGTGGCCTACCATTTATCCCAGCACAATTTGTTGAATAAGGTGTCCTTTCTCCACTCTGTTTTTGTTTGCTTTGTCAAAGATCAGTTGGCTGTAAGTACTTGGTTTTATTTGTAGATTCTCTATTATATTCTATTGATCTATGTGCCTATTTTTACACCAGTACCATGCTGTTTTGGTGAGCTATACTTATAGTATAAGTTTTAAGTATAAGTAAAGTATAAGCTATACTCATAGTGTAACTATAAGCTATACTTATAGTATTGTTTGAGGTTGGGTAATGTCATGCCTCCAGATTTGTGCTTTTTGCTTAGTCCTGCTTTGGCTATGCAGCCTCTTTTTTGGTTCCACATGAATTTTAGGATTGTTTTTTCTAGTTGTGTGAAAAATGATGGTAGTATTTTGATGGAAATTGCATTGAATTTGTAGATTGCTTTTGGCAGTATGTTCAGTTTTACAATATCGATTCTACCTATCCATGAGCACAGTAGTTGTTTCCATTTCCTTGTGTCATTCATGATTTCTTTCAGCAGGATTTTGTAGTTTCCTTTACAAAGGTCTTTCACCTCCTTGGTTGGTTATATTCCTAGGAATTTTTTTATTTTTACTTTTTGCAGCTATTGTGAAAAGGGTTGAGTTCTTGATTTGATTCTCAGCTTGGTCGTTGTTGGTGTATAGCAGAGCTACTGATTTGTGTACATTAATTTTGTATCCTGAAAATTTGCTGAATTCATTCACCAGTTCTCAGAGCTTTTTAAATGAGTCTTTAGGGTTTTCTAGGTATACAATAATATCATCAGCAAATGGTGACTATTTGAATTCTTCTTTACCGATTTGGGTGTCCTTTATTTCTTCCTCTTCTCTGATTGCTTTGGCTAGAACTTCCAGTACTACATTGAATAGAAGTGGTGAGAATGGGCTTTCTTGTCTTATTCCAGTTCTCAGGGGGAATGCTTTTAACTTTTTCCTATTTAGTATTATGTTGGCTGTGGGTTTGTCATAGATGGCTTTTATTACATTTAGGTATGTTCCATCTATGTCGACTTTGGTGAGGGTTTTAATCCTAAAGGGATGCTTGATTTTGTCAAATGCTTTTTCTACATCTATTGAGATGATCATGTGATTTTTGTTTTTAATTTTGTTTATGTGGTGTATCACATCAATTGACTTGCGTATGTTAAACCATCCCTGTTATGCAACCCACTTGATCATGGTGGATTATCTTTTTAATATGCTGATGGATTCAATTAGCTAGTATTTTGTTAAGAATTTTTACATCTGTATTCATCAGGATTATTAGAGTGTAGTTTTCTTTTCTCTTCTTTTCTTTTCTTGTTTCTTTTTTTTGGTTATATACTTTCCTGGTTTTGGTATTCAGGTGATACTGGCTTCATAGAATGATTTAGGGAGGATTCCCTCTTTCTGTACCTTGTGGAATATTGTCAATAGGATTGGTACAAATTCTTCTTTGTATGTCTGATAGAATTTAGCTGTTAATCCATCTGGTCCTGGACTTTTTTGTTGGAAATTTTTAAGTTACCATTTCAATCTCGCTGCTTGTTATTGGTTTGTTCAGAGATTCTACATATTCCTTGTTTAATCTATGAGGGTTGTATGTTTCCAGGAATTTATCCATCTCCTCTAGGTTTTCTAGTTTATGTACATGAAGGTGTTCATAGTAACCTTCAATAATCTTATGTATTTCTGTGGTATTAGTAATAATATCTCCTGTTTCATTTCTAACTGAAGTTATTTGGATCTTCTCTCTTTCCTTGATTAATCTTGCTAATGATCTATCAATTTTATTTATCTTTTCAAAGAACCAACTTTTTGTTCCCTTTATCTTTTATATTTTCTTTGTTTCAATTTATTTATTTCTATTCTGATCTTTGTTTTTTCTTTTCTTCTGCTGGTTTGGGTTTGGTTTGTTCTTGTCTCTTCAGTTTCACAAGGTATGACCTCAGATCTGTTTGTGATTTTGCAGACTTTTTGATGTAGGCATTTGATGCTCTAAACTTTTCTCTTAGCATTGCTTTTGCTGCATTCCAGAGGTTTTGATAGGTTGTGTCACTACTATCATTCAGTTAAAATAATTTTTAAATGTACATCTTGATTTCATTGTTGACCCAAAGACCATTCTGGTGCAGGTTATTTAATTTCCAGGTATTTGCTTGGTTTTGATGATTCTTTTTGGAATTGATTTCCAATTTTATTGCACTGTGGTCTGAGAGAATACTTGATATAATTTTTATTTATTTATTTTTAATTTACTGAAACTTGTGGACTATCATATGGTCTATCAAATGTATCATATGCTGATATATAAAGTGTATATTCTGCAGTTTTGGGTAGAATATTTCAAACATATCTGTTAAATCTATTTGTTCTACGGTATAATTTCAGTTCACTGTTCCTTTGTTGACTTTCTGTCTTGATGACCTGTCTAGTGCCCTCAGTGAAGTATTGAAGTCTCCTACTATTACTGTGTATCTGTCTATCTCATTTCTTAGGTCTAATAGTAATTGTTTTATAAATTTTGGACTTCCAGTGTTAGGTGCATACATATTTAGAATTGTGATATTTTCTTGTTGGACTAGTCCTTTTATCATTTGCTGCCTGTTTTAAAGTTTGTTTTGTCTGATACAATAATCGCTACTTCTGCTTGCTTTTGGAGTCCATTTGCATGGAATATCATTTTCCACCTCTTTAAGTTTATGTGAGTTGTTATGTATTAGGTGAGTCTCTTGAAGACAGAAGATACTTGGTTGGTGAATTCTTATCCATTCTGTTATTGTGTATCTTTTAAGTGGAGCATTTAGGCCATTTAAATTGAACATTAATATTGAAATGTGAAGTACCATTCTATTTGTCATGCTATTTGTTGCCTGAATACCTTGCTGCTTTTTTATTTCCTTATTGTCTTTCTGTTTTATTGGTCCTGTGATATTTATGTTTTAAAGAGATTCTATTTTTGTATATTTTGAGAATTTGTTTCAAGATTTAGAGCTCCTTTTAGCAGTTCTCATAGTGCTGGTTTCATAGCGGTGAATTCTCTCAGCATTTGTTTGTCTAAAAAAGACTGTGTCTTGCGTTCATTTATGAAGCTTAGTTTCAAAGGATGAAAAATTCTTGGCTGATAATTGTTTTGTTTAGGGAGGCTGAAGATAGGGCCCCAATCTCTTCTAGCTTGTAGGGCTTCTGCTGATAAATCTGCTGCTAATCTGATAGGTTTCTTTTATAAGTTACCTGGTGCATTTGCCTCACAGCTCTTAAGATTCTTTTCTTCATCTTGAATTTATATAACCTGATTACACTGTCCCTAGGTGATGATGTATTTGAGATAAATTTTCCAGGTGTTCTTTGAGTTTCTTGTATTTGGATGTCTAGATCTCTAGCAAGGCCAGGGAAGTTTTCCTCAATTATTCCCTCAAATATGTTTTCCAAACTTTTAGATTTCTCTTCTTCCTCAGAACACTGGTTATTCTTAAGTTTGATTGTTTAACATAATCCCAAATTTCTTGGAGGCTTTGTTTATTTTTTAAACTCTTTTTTTCTTTGTCTTTGTTGGATTGGGTGATATTGGAAACCTTGTCTTTGAGCTCTGAAGTTCCTTATTCTGCTTGTTCAATTCTATTGCTGTGACTTTCTAGTGCATTTTGTATTTCTCTAAGTGTGTTCTTTATTTCTAGTAGTTGTGATTGTTTTTTTATTTATGATATCTATTTTACTGAAGATTTTTCCCTTTGTATCTTGTACCATTTTTATTTTTTATTTCATCAAGTTGGGCTTCACCCTTCTCTTATGCCTCCTTGATTAGCTTAATAATTGACCTTCTGAAATCTTTTTCTGGCAATTCAGAGATTTCTTCTTGATTTCAATCCATTGCTGGAGAGCTAGTGTGATCTTTTGGGGCTGTTAAAAAACCTTTTTTTGGTCATATTACAAGAATTGTTTTTCTGATTCTTTTTCATTTGGGTACAGACTATGTCACAGGGAAGATCTGGGACTCAAGGGCTGCTGTTCAGAATTTTTTTTTCCCTGGGGTGCTTCCTTGATGTAGTGATTTCACTCTTTTCCTTGGGATGTGATTTCCTGAGAGCTTAACTGTAGTGATTATTATTTCTTTTCTGGATCTGGCCACCCAGTGGAGCTACCAAGTTTCAGGCTTGTACTAGGGGCTGTCTACACAGTATCCTGTGATGTGAACTGTCTTCAGGTTTCTCAGCCACGAATAGCAGCACCTGTTCTGGTGGAGGTGGTAAGGGAGTGAAATTGACTCTCTGAGGGTCCTTAGTTGTAGTTTTGTTTATTGCACTAGTTTTGTGCTGGTTGGCATCCTTCCAGGATATTGTGCTTTCAAGAGAGCATCAGCTGTGGTAGCATAGGGATAATCAGGCTATGGGTGAGGCCCTAGAGCTCCCAGGAGAATGTGTTCTTTGCCTTTGGCTACCAGGGTATGTAAGGAAAGACCATCAGGTAGGGGCAGGGTTAGGCATGTTTAAGCCCAGACTCTCCTTGGGCAGTGCTTGCTGCAGCTGCTTTGGGGGATGAGGGTGTGGTTCTCAGGCCAATGGATTTATGTTCCCGGGGGGACTATAGCTGCCTCATTGTGTCATGCAGGTAACCAGGAAAATAGGGGAAAGCTAGCAGTTACAGCCCTCACCCAGCTGTCACACAGACAAAAAGACTGGTCTCACTCCTATTTTGCCTGCTCCAACAGCTCTAAGTTTGTTTCCAGGAAGTGGGTGAGCAGAACTGAGAACTTGCCCCAGTCTACCAGCCTCCGAGCTGTGAAAGCAAGCAGGGCTTGGCTTTTGTGCTATGTCTGCATACCAGACTGAGTTTTGTCCAGGATACTGTGTTTGGTCAAAATTGTTACAAAGTTAAACTGGAAGTTTTCTCTCCCTGTGGTCTTTTTCCAGTTCCTCTGGCAGCCCTGCTATAAGACTTCTGCCAGAGAAAGTCAGAAATGGCATCCCTGGGGACTGAGAGAGCTCACATGTCTCTTCTCACTGATTCTTCTACCCCTGTATTTCACTGAGTTCTCCTAAATTGTCTCAGCTCCAAGTAAGGTCAAATCTTTCTCCTGTCATCTGGACCTTCAGGCTCCCCAGTGAGGGTGTGTGTTCATGGGCACATGATACTCCTTTCACACTTTTATACTTTGGGCACTCACAGTTTTTGGACTGTCTCCAAGGCCCTGCGGGAGCAATCTGCTTCCGTCAAAGGATCTGTGGATTCTCTCGGCTTTCCTGGTATGTTCCTGTGGTATTTATTGGAGAAAAAGTTCATGACGTGAGTCTCCACAAGCTGCTCTGTCCATCTGAGTGGGAGCTGCAATGTAGTCCTGCCTCCTATCTGCCATTTTCCCCAATAATGTACTTTACTGTTCCATGTTAGAGTTTTTTATATGGTACTATAATTGCTTGTTTATCTGCATATTACACTAAAATATAGGCTTTTTGAAGGGAGAAACATTGTCATCTTTTTCCCTCACTGTATCCTCAGTTTTCTAGCAAAGTACCTAGCACATAACAATCACTTTGTAAATATTTTCTAAATGAATTACATAATAATTAAATTAAAGTTAATTGAATATTTGGAGAAAGACAAAAAAGTCAAGAGAGCTCAAGTGTAATATATATAAGTGCATTGGAATAAAGAGGTCATGAGTGGGAAGATGTGTACTGGGGAACAAGATTCAAAAGGGAGTTGGTAAGATGCAGTGGGGCTTGAATATCCTTCTTAGGAATTTGAAATTAATTTTGCATGCATAAAGAAACTTCTGAATTTTGTTTTATTTCTTAAGAAGAGAGAAATTTCCAACCACATGAATCTGAAAAAAAAATAAAAGGAAAAAAAGAAGGAAATGAGAAAAACATGTTCAAAGTGATTATAGCAGTGTGTTAAGTGTGTTAGGCCATTTTTGAATCATTATAACAATACCTGGGGCTGGGTAATTTATTTTTTAAAAAGAAGTTTAACTGACTCAAAGTTCTGCAGACAGTACAAGAAGCATGGTGCTGGCATCAGCTACTGGTGAAGACCTCAAGAAGCTTCTAATTATGGCAGAAAGTGAAGGGGAAGCAAGCATCTCACATGTGAGAGAGGGAAAAAGAGAGAAAGGGGGTGGTGCCACACACTTCTGAATAACCAGATCTAGTGAGAACTCACTATTGTGAGGGCAGCACCTCACTATTCATGTGTGATCCGCCCCCATGAGCCAAACACCTCTCACCAGGCCCCACTTCCAACACTGGGGATTACATTTCAGCATGAAATTTGGAGGGCACAAATATCCAAAGCATATCATGCTGACCCTGGTCCCCCAAATCTCATGTTCTTCACATTTTGCAAAATACAATCATTTCTTCTCAATAGTCCTCCAAAGTCCTAACTTGTTTCAGCCCAAACTCAAAACTCCCAAAGTCAAAACTCTCATCTGAGATCCAAGTTCCTTCTACCTATTACCATGTAAGATCAAAAATAATTATTTACAAGATACAATGGTGGTACAGGTATTAGGTAAGCATTCCTATTCTGAAAGGGAGAAATTGGCCTCGCAAAAGTCTGAAACCCAGCAGGGGAGGCATTAAATCTTAAAGCTCCAAAATAATCTCCTTTGACTCCATGTCCTGCATCCAAGGCACACTGGTGCAAATGGTGGGCTCCCAAGGCCATGGGAAGTTCTGCCTCTGTGGTTTTGCAGGATGCAGCACATGTAACTGCTCTAATAGGTTGGTGTTCAGTGCCTGTGGCTTTTCTGGGCTCAAGATGCAAGCTGCCAGTGAACCTACCATTCCCAGGACTGGAAGGTGGTGGCCCCATTTCCACAGCTCCACTAAGCAGTGCCCACTGTGGACTCTGTGTGGGGAATTCAACCCCATATTTTCCTTGCCAATGCCCTAGGACAGGCTCCCTGTAGGGTTTTTACTCCTGCAGCCAGCTTCTGCCTGGGCACCCAAACTTCCATACATCCTCTGAAATCTAGGTGGAGGTTTCCAAGCCTCCTTTACTCTTGCATTCTGTGTCCATGTAGGCTTAACACCACATAGAAGCCACCAAAGCTTATGGCTTGTAACCTTTGGGATGGCAGCCTGAACTATATCTGGAGCACTTTGAGCTGAGGCTAGAGCCAGAGCAACCAGGATATGGGAAGTTGTGTCTTGAGGCTGCATAAGGCAGTGGGAACCCAGGCCTGGCCCTTGAAACCATTCTTTTCTCTTAGCCTCTGGGCCTGTGATGGGAGAGGCTGCCTTGAAAATCTCAGAAATGCCTTTTAGGCCTTTTTTCCCATTATCTTGGATATTAGCACTAGGACTCTCATTGTGCTAATTTTTCTAGCCAGTGGTTGCTCCACAGCCTGCTTGAATTCTTCCTCTGAAAACGGGCTTTTCTTTTCTAACACATGGCTAGGCTACAAATTTTCCAAACATGTATGCTCTGCTTTTGTTTTAAATGTAAGTTCCAGCTTTAGGTGATTTCTTTGCTCCAATATCTGAGCATAGGTTGTTAGAAGCAGACAGGCCACATCTTGAATGCTTTGCTACTTAGATATTTTTTTCTGCCAGATACCCCCAAGTCATCACTCTTAAGCTCAAACTTCCACAGATTGCTAGAGTATAAACACAATACAGTCAAGTTTTTTGCTAAGGCATAGCAAGAGTGACCTTTGCTTCAGTTCCCAGTATATTTTCATTTTCATCTGAGACCTCATCTGCCTGTACTTCACTATCCATATTACTATCAGAATTTTGTTCATGATCATTTATCTAATCTCTAAAGAATTCCAAACTTTCCCTCATGTTCTTGTCTTCTGAGCCCTCCAAATTCTTCCAACCTTTGCCTGTTACCAAGTTCCAAAGTTGCTTCCATATTTTCAGGTATCTTTATAACAACAGAACAGTTTGGAGGTTCCTCAGAAAAGTAAAAATTGAGCTGCCATATGATCCAGTATTCCCACTGCTG
Organism: Hylobates moloch; assembly: GCF_009828535.3. Classification (NCBI taxonomy): domain Eukaryota; kingdom Metazoa; phylum Chordata; class Mammalia; order Primates; family Hylobatidae; genus Hylobates; species Hylobates moloch. Next base: position 77,847,521 of record NW_026652282.1, read on the forward strand.
GGTGTATACCCAACAGAAAAAACATCAGTATATTTAAGAGAAATCTGCACTCCTATGTTTGTTGCAGCACTGTTTACAACAGCTAAGATTTGGAAGCAACCCAAGTGTCCATCAAAAGATAATGGATAAAGAAGAGGTGATACATATACACAATGGAGTACTATTTAGCCATACAAAGAATGAGATTTTATCATTTGCAACAATATGTGTGGAACTGAAGTTCATTAAGTAAAATACACCAGGCACAGAAAGACAGATATCACATGTCCTCACTTTTTTTGTGGGATCTAAAAATCAAACAATTGAACTCATGGACATAGAGAGTAGAAGGATGGTTACCAGAGGCTGGGAAGGGTAGTGTGTGGGTGGGTGGGTTGGGGAGGTGCGGATAGTTAATGAGTACAAAAAAATAGAAAGAATGAACAAGACCTACTCTTTGGTAGCACAACAGGGTGACTATAGTCAATAACAACTTCATTATATATTTTAAAATAACTTAAAGAGTTTAACTGGATTGTTTATAACTCAAAGGATAAGTGCTTGAAGGTATGGATTCTTCATTGTTCATAATGCACTTATTTTACATTGCATACCTGTATTAAAATATCTCACATACCCATAAATACATACACCTACTATATACCCACAAAAATTAAAAAGTAGAAACATTTAAAAATCTGTAATAATAACAGTCTTCTTACTGAATTAATACCCCCAAGGTGGATAGAAATATCACCAACTAGAGAGATTTGGGGGACATTGACTTGAAATAAGCTCTTTTATGTGACTGTGAGCTAGGGATGTCAATCTCCTTCAATGTCTCTAAGAAAAAAGCCTGCTAAAATATTGTTAACCTTGGTGTCTGATCCATCCGGTGCTCTGAATATCATCCTTAGACAGTTGTAGCAGGTTTCATTGTTTAATTTAATCAGTTATTTTAACATTGATTACCTAATGTTTTCCACCCAGTGAAATAGGCTTACTTTGTTTGGCACTCACACCTCATTTCTGTCATTTTAAAAATAATAAATTCTGTTTTAATAAATCTTACATGTGGTTTGCATCAGTTACTGGGCTAAATACTCTATATTATTTTGCAGACATGAATTTAGTAGAATTTCAGTAATGTGTTATGTATTTCAATAATAAAACACAGAAATATCTTTCAACTAAAAGTATAGATTAAGTTGTTTCACCTGGGAAATTTCCATTCAGTTCACAAAACTCTATTCAAACGTAAGTGCTATCAAACCTTCTCTGAGCACTTTCTTAGAAATACTTGAGCCAGGGTACCCACAGAGATACTCTGCCCAATAGTATTTAATTTATTTTCATTATTTGCTTATGTATTTATCTTTTCAACTGACACTAAGCTTCTTAAAAGAAAGATTCACTTTTTATTCAATATTGTTGTCTCTGTAATTGGCAAAGTACCTATTGTGTAGTATATAGTCAGTGAAATTTTGATAAAGGAATAAATGAATTACAAAGTAACACCCCAAAATAATAATAGCTATTAATAGCTATTCAGGTTCTGCCTGACTTGGTAGCTCTCTGACATCTTTAGTCTTTCAAATCCACTTTTCTAGGTTGTTCTGGAGGTGGAGCAAGATGGAGAAAAACTTAGTCATTTATAAGCTTTTTTTAACGTAACTTCAGGTAAAATATCTTACTTTGGGTTCTTCCAAAGAAAGATCCTGAGACCAGGATGCAAACACAAGTAATTTATTTTGGTTAGGATATCCAGAAGCTCTAGTAAGAAACTGAAGAAATGAGATAGACATTGGAAAAATTCAATGAAGCGTGCACCTTGAAGCAAGTTACAATGATGGTAATTTAAGCTTAATAGCACAGGGGAACCCTGAGAGCCAGCTTAAAATTTCAGTTTCTCCACTCAAGTAACTTGGTCAGGTGGGGTTTTTATTCACCAATTCTCACCAGTAATTGGTTAAGGGCTACTCCTGGGGGCTGTAAACTCTCCAGAACGTCTGTCTTGCCCTACATATTGGCAAAGTGAACTCCAGAGACCCAAAAAACTTCTTAGCAAACAGTCACAATTCCTGGAAGTCTGGCTGGTGTGCACAGAGATGGTAAGTGCTAAGAATGAGGTATTGACAATGTTCACAGCACAGGAATTTTTAAGGCTGCTTCTTTTGAACCAAAAAGAATCACCCGTTAAGAAAACCTCTGTGATGCTTATGAGGATATACTTAATAGGTTTTGTTGAAATAATAGAATTGGCATGTTTATTGAGCACATTCTATTCACTAAAATATATAGAAATCTGTGTCTGTAAGTAATATTTCTGTCTTCCACATTACTATGGTAGTTTGTGAATTATCTGGTACTTTCTTTGTTGCTAATTTGCTCTTCTTTCTTCCTTATTCTTTTTTAAAATTTTCTACTTGAAGACGTAACAGAAAGGCATTATTTGCAATTCTTGTTAGATGGGTCATGGGATTGTTTTTCTAAAGGCATCAATTATATACTAAACAGTAATAAATGCCCTCCCCCCCC
>NW_026652282.1:77850062-77890024 GCF_009828535.3 Hylobates moloch
CACAGTTGTGATCTAATTCAGTCCTCACGTAAGCTCTCTGTGACAGTCATTACTGTCTTTATTACATATAAAAAGGAAACTAAAGCTCAGAGAGCTTGGTTAATTTTCCTCAGGTAGTGAAATCGTGTGAGAAACTACATTTTTTTCACTGTAATTTTTGTGTTCCTTGTAATATTTTAATAGTCCTTCCAAAACACACACATAGAAAAAAAGATGTTAGAGGAAGAAGGCTGAAATTGGGTGTTGCAGGTAGAGGCAGACATAAAGTTGTCACCAAGAAGGAAGAAAAGAGGGGAGATAAATACTTTGGAAAAACCTGCTAATAAAACAATTTTATTGTACTTTTAAAATATAATCTACTTCCAGTTTTCACAGTGGTCAAAAGTTGTTAGACTATGGCATTACATGATGAGAATTGTCCCAGTGTTTTCCATAGTTGAATTTACCTGCTGCTTAGCTCTATCAGAAAGCTGTTTTTCTGCCTGTAGCAAATTTGCAAAAGTGCCATGGGTGTACAGAGTTCAAAACTATTACTTTATTGGCCCAAAAGAACTAAAAGTAACAAAAAAAAAGCTCAAATTAATTCTAAAACATTAGTCCCTTTCAGTTCTGGTTGAAAGAAAAAATCCTCACTAAGGAGAATGTGCTACAAAGAGGAGTGCCAGGGTTACTTTGTTCCCCCCGCCCCTTTTTTTTTTAGACCTAAGAGGTACCTGGGGAGAAGAAACAGTTTATTAAGCTGCACCTAGCATCACCAAGATGTGGAAGAGGTTAAAACACTGATGAACAAACTTCTTCTAATCCTATACTAAACACACAAAAGCAGGCCACGAAGAGCTTTAGATAAAAATTTTAAGAATTACAAGGATCTTTAATACTGCTGTGCAATTAAAATTTCAGTATTAATGCCAACCTTGGGGAAGAAACTGGTTGGTTTAATAGTTTCCCAAGGTGACAAAAGTCATCTGCAATCCAGTAGTGAACTCTAATGTGAACTCCCTGGAACAGAAAGGTAACAACATCATAGAGATCATTTGTTAATTGCTTTCTAACATAAAGTGATAGTAAAAACAAGCAAAATGTAGATAATTTCTGAACCTCTTGCAGCATAAATAGTCCTTTGGACTATTTAAGCTTATGGAGAACATGAAATATGTCAATTATAAAGATATTTAAGAATTCTGAATTAAGAAAATTATAAATAGTAATTTTTTGTGTGCATTTATAAGTGCAAAACACATAATGTTAATCAGATTATTTCTAAGTATAATCAATTAAATGTTTGCTATGACATTGACTTTAAAGTCCCTTCTAGTAAACCACGAAGAAAGTTAAATTCATCCCATCTCTAAATATAGATAAAGTCTTGACAAGTTACATAGTTTTCTGAACTTGAATCCTAGTTGTGTATTTCACCATCAGAAATTATCACAAACTTTCAATGTTATATTTAAACTTACATTAACCCGAAACCCTGTATCCTGGAGTCAAAGGGTGTGGAGAAATAGTGCCACGTAGAATGACTTCTGCCAGCCCTCTGTTTTCCAATTAATATGGCATAATGGTCAAGAGCTTAGGCTGTGGAGTCAAACAAATTAGGGTTTTATTCGCACCTCCAATATTTAGTAGCCATATGCCAAACACTGTGTTGAGCAATTCACACATTATCTTATGCTGATCAGGTGGATAGGTATTATTTTAATTCGCCTATTAAAATTATAAAATCAATTATATTAATTTCATTATTTTCAATGCAGAAATTGAGGTTTGGACAGATTGAAGGATGACTCAACATCACACAGATGTTAACGAGTAAAGCCAGAATTCTAATTAAGATGTGTTTAAGTCCATTAATCACTCTATAATCTTTAACACTTGTAGCAGATGCTGTCAGCACCCTATCCAAATCTCCTGAAAACAATTTCTGGACACATTAAGGACTTTCTGTGTCTTGAGGCTTAAGGGCTGTGATAGTTAATATTAGGTGTCAACTTGATTTGTGTATTAGTCTGTTTTCACACTGCTGATAAAGACATACCCAAGACTGGGTATTTATTTTTATAAATAAAAAGAGGTTTAATGGACTCACAGTTCCACCTGGCTGGGGAAGTTTCACAATCATGTTGGAAGGCGAAAGACATGTCTTACAGGGTGGCAGGTAAGAGAGAGTGAGAGCTAAGTAAAAGAGGAAACCCCTTATTAAACCATCGGATCTCATGAGACTTATTCACAACTACAGGAACAGTATGGGGGAAGCTGCCCCCATGATTCAATTATCTCCCACTGGGTCTCTCCCACAACACTTGGTAATTATGGGGACCAAAATTCAAGATGAAATTTGAGTAGGGACACAGCCAAACCATATCAATTGGATTGAAATATGTCTAGATAGCTGGTAATATGCCTAGATAGCTGGTAAAGTATTGTTTCTGGTTGTGTCTGTGAGGGTATTGCCAGAAGCGATTGGCATTTGAGTTAGTGGACTGGGAGGGAGACAAAGACTCACACTCAATGTGGGTGGGCACCATCCAATCAGCTGTCAGCATGGCTAGAACAAAGCAGGTGGGAAAAGCTGGCTTGTTGAGTCTTCTGGCTTTTGTCTTTCTCCCATGCTGGATGCTGCCTTACGTTCCTCCTACCCTTGGACATCAGACTCTAGGTTCTTTGGCCTTGGGAGTCTTGGACTTAACACCAGTTGTTTGCCTGGGACTCCCAGGCATTCAGCCACAAAATGAAAGCTGCACTGTGGACTTCCCTGCTTTTGAGGCTTTTGGACTTGGACTGAGCCATTACTTCCTTACCTTGCAGACAGCCTATCGTGGGACTTCACCTTGTGATCATGTGAGCCAATGCTCCCTAATAAACTCTCTTTTATACGTACATATATCCCATTAGTTCTGTCCCTCTAGAGAACCCTGACTAATAAAAGGGTATTTTCTGGCCAAGGGGGCAAGCCAGGGAGTAGCACACAGATGGGTAGATTATTTAGATTAGGATATATGTGAAGAAATAAAAGATTATCCACTGTAAATGAGGTGGAGATGTCTGAACTATTTAGACAGGGCACTGAAGAAAGGGTTAGAAGGCTAAGAAAGATGGGGCATTCTAGAGTGAATTAACTATGGGGACCATAAAATCATCATCTGACTGTGATTCTCCTGAGGCCCACAGAGGAAATTCTTCACCAAAGTGAGAAATAATAGTTTGGCAGATCACCAGAAGTCTTGAAAGGGCAACATTTTAACTTTGAAGACAATGAAGTTTGAGAAAGATGATTGTGGCTAAGACAAATATGTGAATATTTGTCTCAGGTCAAGCCCTCCTGACAGCATTCACTACAGACAGTGCACTGAACAATTGGGTGGCTAGGAATGACTGTTTTAGTGGTTTGCATCTAGCCTACATTTTCTGCTATCCCATTGCTTACACGTTAATCATACATAAATATATTAATCATGTTGAATAAGTTTTTCTGCCCTGCTTGAACAAATTTCCACAAACTTGGTGGCTGGAAAGAACAGAATTTTATTTTTTTGCAGTTCTAGAGGCCAGTAGCATTGTACTCCCTACAAAACCTCTTGGAAAGAATTCATTACATGCCCCTCTCCTTGCTTCTGGTGGATGTTGGCAATCTTTGGCATTTTTTTTTTCGTTTGTAGCTGTATCACTCAAATTTCTGCCTCCATATCACACTGCCTCCTGTTCTTCTGTCTGCGTCTCCTCTTTGTCTCTTATAAGCACATTTATTATTGGACTTAGAGCCCATCCACATAAACCATGATATCCTCATCTTGAGTTCTTTACTTAATTACATCTGTAAAGATCCCTTTTCCAAATGAGATAACACTCACAGGTTCCAGGAATTTGATATGGACATATAATTTAGAGGACATATGCAAACCACTTTACATGGTAGCAAAATTGGCAATTATGCATAGGCTCAATAGCATAAGCACCTATCAACAATGCTAGTGTACATACTGCTGCAGCTAAATAAACAAACAACAATGACCAAGACTGAGTCCTTGATATAGTACCACTGTTCAAAGAGACCAGCCAGCTACTTGGTTTCAAGTTGCTTACATCAAACTCTTTCCACATAGCAGGAAGCATTGGTTAGTCTTTACTGAAAATTATATCAATTATTGGTGTGGGCGTGCCTTCTCCATTCACACTGTTTCTGATAACACAACTGCTCAAAGACTCATAGAGTATCATAGTTATCCACACTGGATTCCACATATTACCTTGGAGCAAGGGAGCCACTTTTTGGTGAAGAAGTTGCCATGCTTAGAATATGACCAAAGAATTCATTGCTTTTATCATATATTACCCAGAAGCTGCCAGTCTGATGGAACATTGAAACAGTCTCCTAATGATGTAGCTAAGGCACTAGTTTGAAAATGGCTGCATTAGGCTGTTTTTGTGTGGCTATAAAGAAATATCTGAGACTGGGTAATTTATGAAAAGAAGAGGTTTAACTGACTGACACTTCTGCAGGCTGTACAAGCATGGCACCAATATCTCCTTGGCTTCTGGTGAGGTCCTTGGGAACCTTACAATGCTGGTAAAAGGTAAATGGGAAGTAGGCATGTCACATAGCAAGAGCAAGAGCATGGACTGGGGGAGGTGTCACACACTTCCATACAACCATAGCTCATGGGAACTCAAATGAGAGCTTACTTATCACCAACGGGATGGCCCAAATCATTCATGAGGAATCTTCCACCATGATCCGAACACATCTCACCAGGAAAGCCTCAATCCAACATTAGGGATTGCATTTCAACATGAGATTTGAGTGGGGACAAATATCCAAACTATATCAACGGCAACCTCAGAAGTTGGGATGCTCTTCTTCAGGATCTTGAACATACCTTAAGCCAATGTTTATTTTATGGTTCTATTCTTCAGAAGGTAGAACACATGGGTCCAGGAACAAAGTAGTAAAAGTAGAAATGGCACATTCTCTGTCACTCCCAGTGACCCACTTGAGGAATTTGTGATTCCTTCTCCAGCAACTTTAGATTCTATGGGTCCTGCTTCTCACAGGAGAAAATTTCCATTAGCAAACACAATAAAAGACCAATGAAATCTAAATCTATGGCTGAAATGGGTGTCTTCGAGTTCCTTCTATTAGTAGAAAAGCAGGCACATAAAATGTTACAATACTTGTTGTGGTAATTGAAACTAATTTCACAAAGAGCTAGGGTTGCTAATCCATAATGGGGCCATTCATTCATATCTCTCTTTGTGCTTCTGTATTGTGTATTAAAAGGGAAATTGTATCAATGATGGACTGACAAGGGCAAATTAAGCAGAAGCTTACAACTTTCTAAAATGAAGGTCTGTGTCACTTAACTTAGCAAACAACTCAGACCAGTAGAAGAGCATGCTGAGGGTTAGGGAAGTATATAATTTATGGTAAAACAGAAGATGCATATCAGGAAAATTGCAACATCGAGTACTAAAGTGTGTCCATTAACAAGGTGTTGTCTTTTATTTTCTTCAAGGGATTCTAATTGGACACTACCATAACCAATTAGTGAGTGACAGGACAGGGTTGGCTTTAGATAGGGCATAAGTGGATATAAGTGGTGCAAGGGTTGGACTGTAGTAGATACTTCCTCTGCTCCTCCCATTCAAACTATTCTTTATACTGCTTGAAGACAACAGATTTCTTCCTTTGTTTCGCTACCTGAGGACATTCTCTCACTTTGGGGAGTATGCTTTGCTCTGAAAGTGGGCAGGCCAAAAGTGTTAGAGAGTTTACATCCTTGATGCAATAATCATTGAGTGTGGCATGGGACAATTCTGAAGGCATGTTTCATACCATCTATCGGAAGTTCCCCAATGGAATTGAGACCCAGTTCCCAGCAGTGGAAATCCATGCCCTAGCATAAGCTTTATTTTTTTTTTTCCAAATTACACTCCCTCATAATGATGATTTATCTTAAAAACTCTTAAGAATACTACTTTCAATCCTTTCTGGGGATCTGCTTTTTTTAGGCCACTCTTCTTGTTTACAAGAAATTCACTTCAAGTTTAACAACCTGGGTAGTTTGAAAGAAAAATGGTGAAAAAGGGTATACAATGTAAGAATTTATTAAAATAAAGCAGGAATAGCTATGTTAATACCTGATAAAGTGGACAGTGGACTCCAGAGCAAAGAAAATTATTGCAGACAAAGAGAAATCTTACATTATGAGAAAAGAATCAGTATACTAGGAAGACATAACAATCTGGGATATGTATGTATCAAATAATGTAGCCTCAAAATAGATAAAGCAAAAACTGATAAGCCTAAAAGGAGGAACTGACACATTCACAATTATGGCTAGTGACTTTACTAGATATAAAGTCAGAACAGATATAAAAGAACTAGGAAACACCACTAAACAATGGAATCTAATTGATTTTTATAGAATAGCCCCCTCAACAACAAGATAATACACATACTTTTTCCTAGCAGTCTTTCACTAAATAGATCATATCCAGGGTCACTAAATAATCCCTCAAGATATAAAATAATTGAAGTCATGTGGAGTATATTCTTTTTCTATAATGGAATAAAACTAGAAATCATTAACAGAAAGACAAAAGAAAACTTTCCAAATACTTATAAACTAAACAACAAAGTATTATACAATACATAGGTGAAAGAATAAGGGTCAAGAATATTTTTTAAAATATATATATTGAACTGAATGAAAATAAAAATAGAAAATAGAAATGTATATGGGAAGCAGCTAAAGCAGTGCTGAGAGTATAAGCTGTAGTACTGAATGCATTAGAAAAGAGGAGAGGCCTCAAATAAATAGACTAAATTCTTATCTCAAGAACCTAGAGAAACAAAGAGCAAAATTAACTCAAAACAACCAGAATGAAATAAGCAATAAAGACAAATGCAGAAATCAATGAAACTGAAAACAGGAAAACAATAGAGAATATCAATGCAATGAAACTTTGTTATTTAAAAAACAGACAAAACTAACGAAGATAAATAGAGAAAAAAACCCAAGGCACTAATATCAGGAATGAAATAGAGGATATCACTATAAATTTTGCAGCCATAACGAGAATAACAAAGAAATACTACAAACAACATTACTTTTATAAATTCAATGACTGAATTCCATGAAATTCACAAACTGACCTATCTCCACTAAGATCAAATAGACGATGAAAATAGTCCTATAACCATTAATAAAATTAAATTTATAATTTATAAGCTTCCCAAAAAGATATCATCAGGTACAGATGGTTTCACTGGAGAATTCTACCAAATATTTACAAAACAATTATCATTCATTAATTATATACGCTATCTTCCAGAAAATAAAAGAGGAAGGAATTTTTTATGAGGCTAGAATTTTATGAAGCTAATATTACCCTGATACCAAAACCAGACAAAGACAGTACAAAAAAGAAAACTATAGACTGATATCTCAAGATTAATAATAGAATAACCTTTATAATCAGTCTGAAGACAATGACATACTTACTTTACAATATATATAGGACATATATGCTGAAAATTATATAATGCTGGTGAAAATCAAAGAAGACCTAAATAAATGGAGAGACATACCATGTTCATATGTTAGAAGACTTAACATTGTAACATATCAATTAACCGCATATTAACCTAGGCATTTATATAATTTCTATTGAAACTCCAGAATGGTTTGGTTTTTTTTTGGAGTCGTAGACAAGCTTATTATAACATTTGTATGAAAGAGCACAGGTTCTAGAATTGCTAAAACTATCCTGGCAAAAAGGAAAAAGTGTACAGGAATACTGTGCTTAATTTTAGGGTTTATGATATAGCTACAATAATCATGGCATAGCAGAGGTATATATTCAAATATCAAAGGGACAAAACAGTGTAAGAGCAAAATGGTGTAAGAGCAGTTTAATGAAAACTGTAATTTAAAAAAAAAAAAAGACGGAAGAAATTGGACATTCCTAAGAAAAAAAAAAGTTGAACAGTGATTTAACCTCACATCTTATAAATCAAAAAATAAAGTGGATCATGAACTTAAGAAACGCAAAACCATAAAATTTTTACAAAAAAATACGTGATAAATTCTTCAGGATATAGGTATAGGCAAAAAGGTTTTTTGTTTGTTTGTTTTTGTTTTTTTTAAATAATTGACACCAAAATCACAATAGCTGCACAACACCAAAATTAAAAACTGACATTTCACCTTAGAGGATATACTTATGACAAATGAGCACATTAACTGTGATTAAACATCAGGAAAATGTAAATTAAATCCACAATGAAATATCACATGACACCTATCAGAATGGCCAAAGTTTTAGAAAGGTTTTAATAAGTGGAAGAGAAGAGAAAAATCTGTGCAGAATTTCAAATATTTTATGTTGATAGTCTGTCCTCAAGAAGGTGTAACATAACTCTCCATTCCTTCCCATTTTACAATGTGGAATGTACATAATGATTTTTTTCTAAAGTGTATTGTATTTAGAGAGAGAACAAAGAGTAATTTCAGAAAAGAGAAACCTGACAAACATTAATTGAGCCAGGTGATCAAGGTCACATCAACAGTGATAAGTCACACTGACAGTGCATACCTGTGATATAATGTGATGAAAATGGCACTTTATCTCTATGATCTTCCTTCCTGAAATCCCTAACTCCAGTCTAATCATTACAGCAACCTAGTTGAGGAACTTTCTGCAAAGTACCTGACCAGCACTCCTCAAATCTCTCAAGGAAATAAAAAATAAAGAAAACATGAGAAACGATCACACCCAAAAATGGCCTAGGGAGAAATAGGAACTAAAGATACTTTTGTATCTTGGATGAGATTATGGAATAAAAAAAAATGTAGGTAAAAAATAAGAAATTTTGAATAAAGTTAAAATTAACTTTAGTTAAAAACAATATATCAATATTAGTTTGTTAATTGTGACAAAAGCACTATACTAACAAAAAAACGCTAATAAAAGGAGAAATTGGAAGTGTGGTATATTGTAAGTCTGTACTACCATCTGCATTTTTCTGTAAATCTAAAACTGTTCTAGAAACAAAGTGTATTAAGCCAGAAAAACAATAAAGACAACACTAAATGCTATTAAGGGTGCAGAGAAACTGGATCACTTGTAAATTTCTGGTGAAATTTTAAAATGATTAAGACACCTCTAAAAGAGTTTTTTTCATAATCTGGAATACTATAAACGTGCAAATCCCATATATGGCCTAGTAATTGCACTTCTGGACATTTATTTCAGAGAAATAAAAGCATGTTCACAGAGAAATATGTACAAAAATATTTTTAGCAACTTTATTTGCATTAGTCAAAAACTGGGAACAATCCAGTTGTTCATAAATGCGTGATTAGATAAAGAAACTATTGTACAGCCATATCGTGGAATACTACTGAGCAATAGAAAGGGACAAGCTATTGATATGTATAGCAATTTGGATGCATCTCCAGGGAACTATGCTGAGTAAAATTTGAAAAAGAAAACAACTCTCAAAGCTTACATGGCTTATGATTCCATTTATATAACATTATTGCATTTAAGAAATGGAAGTCACAAACAGACTATTTGTTGTCAGAGGTTAGGGATAGGGAGTGTTGAGGAATGTTGGTGTGGCTACATAGGATAGTAAAGTCCTTGATTTTTTGGAATCATCCTTTATCTTGACTGTGTCAATGTCAATTTCCAGGTTGTGACATTATAATATGGTTTTTCGAAATGTTACCATTGGCAGAAACTGGGTAAACGGTATGCGAGACTTTTGTATTATTTTTCACACCTTCATTTGAATTTATAATTACTTTAAAATAAAATGTTTAATTAAAATACACAGGACATATTCATGAGAATTTTTCAATATAACAGGTTCTCCAAGAGTAGTGCCAGGACAATCAAAAACACAAATTCTCTACACTGAGTTTTCCAAGGAGTAAACACCACCACCAAAAAATTCAAAACCAAAACCCAAAACAAGCATTCCCATTTTCAACATGGCACATGGATACATATGTAACAAACCTGCACATTGTGCACATGTACCCTAAAACCTAAAGTATAAAAAAAAAAAAGTCTACTTAATTAACACACACACACACACACACACACAAATAAAAATAAAAAGGGATCTAACTTGACTCTGCTTCAGACCACTAAATCAGAATTTCTAGGTTGGGTTTCAAGAAAATGCATTTTTCTAAGTCCCACAGGTGATTTTTACGCATATGACTGCAAAGGAACCACAGAGAAGTACTTACCAAATTGCAGTTAAAAACCCATTGAAGCTGGGTGCGGTGGCTCATGCCTGTAATCCCAGAACTTTGGGAGGCCGAGGCGGGCGGATCACGAAGTCAGGGGTTCAAGATCAGCCTGACCAACATGGTGGAACCTCGTCTCTACTAAAAAAAAAAAAAATATACAAAAATTAGCCAGGAGTGGTGGCACGTGCCTGTAATCCCAGCTACTCAGGAGGCTGAGGCAGGAGAATCACTTGAACCTGGAAAGTGGAGGTTGCAGTGAGCAGAGATTGAGCCACTGCCCTCCAACCTGGGTGACAGAACGAGACTCTGTCTCAAACAAACAAACAAACAAACAAACAAAACAAACCCATTGATTGGTAATAAAATCAACTGAGTTTATCCTAAACATTTTTTTACAAAAATGAAATTGAGTAAAATAGAAAACATCAGAGTACATTGTTTATAGTAAGCATCAGTATTGTCTGGTAAAATTTTTGTTTCTCGTGTGTGTGTGTATGTGTGTGGTTTGAAACATAAAATGCAGTTCTCACCAAAGATTTTGGTCAACTAAGTTTGAAAATCACTTACTTCTCCAAGACAATCTTTCATCATAGGACAGATATAGGATCAAATGCTGAGTAGACACCAGTCTCTGAAATAATATAAAACTTCCGAAAGAGCTGTCAAGTTAGCAGTTGATATCAGGGATTCTTATTTTAGTGCTGTTCATTGAAGGCATTGCCAGAAAATTGCTAATGAATGCAAAAATCTCATCTGTAGTAATTTTCCACTCATCACACAAACTTGCTGATAACTGCATAGTTTCCCTTTTATTTCTAGATATATAAAAATAATTTTGTCAACAAACATTTGCTAAAACACTCTTCATGATTACGCAGAATGATCTTAGTATCATATCTCAGGCATCTCCATTATTCTTAAGATAAACGGGACTGCTTAGAAATAGAAGGTAATTATATATGTATGAAAATATTTAAATCAGATAAAAGCCTAGGAGCATGTTGTTTAATGCCTCTATGCTGGGGCATTAAATATCAATTGCAATTAATCCTGTGAGCCATGTATTTGAATTATGATCACACTCAGAAATGGAATTGAGCTCCTATATATCTCACACATCATGTTCCGCAGAACTACATAGTTAAAAATGTGAGTCATTTACGTTGGTCCCTGACAACATTTCAAATTCTTTAATGTGAGGAAGCTAGAAAGCACCATAGGGAGCTTTTCTATTTTTTAGAGGAATAAGAGCAGTACTTCCAAGAATCCAATTATTCTCAATTAAATGAGTTCTGCAAAAGTAAAGACCTGATTTCACTATTAACAGGCAAAAGTTAGCAGCCAACAGAAGAGTAGAGTATGTATGTAGACTTCCCATTTAGAAAAAAAAGTGCAGCTCACTGACAGCGCTCATTAAATTTTACATGAACATGCTCTTCGAAGCTGAAGCAAATCTGACTAATTTTCAATGTGAAAATAAAATATAAAAACCTGTTTTTTGGAGCTATTCCTAAACAGAGCTAACATCAGAACTGTCTGAGTCATCAGAATCGTCTATTTCAGAAAAATTGGATTTAATAAAATGAATCTTCAACCAAAAATTGTTTGAGAACAACGTTAACATCACACACAAGAACCCTACTTCTTCTAAGATTTGACATTTTCAGCGATTGAGAATTACTACATTTTATAAATGGAAATAGCACTACTAAAAACAGAATGCCATAAAGAGAATGATGCATTTTGTTTCTAACGTCAATATACTAGAGTGGTGCAAAAATAATAATACAAGTGAGATACTTTGTGGCAAAGTTACCCTGGAGTAAACACTGCAGGCGCAAGTGTCACTGGTGTGTATTCTTGGGGCAAGCAGGAAAAGGGTTAAAATGGAGATGTTTTTAGTGCAAAAGGGATGAACTAACTCAGTGATCAACTTTGGAGGAAATAAAATGAAAGCAAGACAAACGATGATATACAGATGGCAAATAATCAAGATAAGATGTTCTACTTCATATGCCATTAGGGAAACGAAAATTAAAGCAACCGTGAGCTACACTACACACCTATTACAATGGTCAAAATCCAGAAAACTGACAACACCAAATTCTATTAAGGATATGGAGCAACAGTAACTCATATTCATTGCTAGGGGGAATACAAAATGGTGCCCACTTTGGAAGACAGGCAGTTTCTCACATAACTAAACATATTCTTATAATATATTCCAGCAGTGTGCTCCTTGGTATTTACCCAAATGGTATAAAAACTTATATCTGCACTAAAACCTGTACAAGGATGTTTACAGCAGCTTTATTTATAATTGCTAGAATCTGGAATCAACCAAAATGTCTTTCAGAGTGGATAGATTGTGGCATATCCAAACAATGGAGTATTATTTAGTGTAAAAAAGAAAATGAGCTATCAAGCTAAGAAAACACATGGAGGGGCCGGGCGCGGTGGCTCACGCTTGTAATCCCAGCACTTTGGGAGGCCGAGGCGGGCGGATCAGGAGGTCAGGAGATCGAGACCACGGTGAAACCCCGTCTCTACTAAAAATACAAAAAAATTTAGCCGGGCGTGGTGGCGGGCGCCTGTAGTCCCAGCTACTCGGAGAGGCTGAGGCAGGAGAATGGCGTGAACCCGGGAGGCAGAGCTTGCAGTGAGCGGAGATCGTGCCACTGCACTCCAGCCTGGGTGACAGAGCAAGACTCCGTCTCAAAAAAAAAAAAAAAAAAAAAAGAAAACACATGGAGGAAACTTAGGTGTATATTACTAAGTGAAATAAGCCAATCGTAAAAGATATGAAAACTATATAACAGTCTGCAAAAGGCAAAAATATGGAGACAGTAAAAATATCAATGGTTGCCAGGGGCTGGTTGAGAGGGAGGAATGAATAGGTGAAACGCAAATAATTTTAGGCTCATGAAACTATTCTGTATGGTACTATAATGGTTGATACATGTCATTATACATTTGTCCAACCCCATAGAATGTATGACACAAAGATGAAATCTAGTATAAACTATGGACTTTGGGTGATAATTACGTGTCAATGTAGATTAATCAATTGTAACAGATACACTACTCTGGTATGGGATGCTGGAGGAGAGATATTGGAGGAGAGAGAGAGTAATCAGGAAGACAGAATAACTCTATACTTTCTGCTCAAGTTTGCAATGAAACTAAAACTACTGTAAAAGAAATAAAGTCTATTTAAAAGGAAAATGGAACAGAGATATTACCGTATGTTGCATACATAATATCCTTGAATGTATTGAATATCATCGAATATATATTTTATATATATATCATTTGTATATATAATATCTATATTCCTGATACCTTTATTAGACTTAGGAGTCTAACAAAGGCATTATATGTAAAACAAAACAATGCAAAACACTTTTTACAGTCTGCAAGAAGATATACAGGCTACAGGATTCAATGGAGTAGATAACGGGTTCAGCAATGACTTGACAAAATTTTCAAGAGCACTGAAGGAAGTGCATTTTTAATAATTTGTAGTAGGGGCATTAATAATAACTAAAAATTGAGTAAATTGTAGAGGCAGCTTGTGAATTTACATGAGATATTCTTAAGATCCTGGAAGATTAAAATACAGAACAAATCAGAATAGGACATTGATATCCCTGGCTACAAAGCTATCACAAGTACTAACTGCTTAGTGAGGAGTAAAAACTAAACTAGCAATCAAAACTAAATTTACTCCTGTACCGTACTTCTGTAATTTACTATCCAAGCTTAATTTAACTGCTTGCTTTGTTTTCAAAGTGATCCACACTGTGATCATGTTACACCCAGAAAAGTACCTATATATTTTGTGGTAACTAAATAACACAATCAAGTCTTAGCAAAAATCAGCAATACCTGAATGTGGATGAATCCTATTAATCAGCTGATTACTAGACTGATGGAGGGATAGGCTGTCTACCTGTATCCCACCTTAATGACGAGGTAAAGATGTAGAGGCTGTAGGCCGGGCACGGTGTCTCATGCCTGTAATCCCAGCACTTTGGGAGGCCAAGGAGGGTGGATCACAAGGTCAGGAGATCGAGACCATCCTGGCTAACACGGTGAAACCCCGTCTCTACTAAAAATAAAAAAAAAAAAAAAAAAAGAAAAAATATTAGCCGGGTGTGGTGGCGGGTGCCTGTAGTTCCAGCTACTCGGGAGGCAGAGGCAGGAGAACGGCGTGAACCCGGGAGGCGGAGCTTGCAGTGAGCAGAGATTGCGCCACTGCACTCCAGCCTGGATGACAGAGCGAGAATCCGTCTCAAAAAAAAAAGATGTAGAGGCTATAAAACTAGTGCCCTGAATGTAAGCACTTAAATCTGTAGCACTCATTTCAACAGTGGTTTGATGACTTCCTTAGAAAACTTTAACATACCATGAGATAACGCCAAAGAAAAAAAAATTAGAACAAATGCAATATTTTTATTTGAAAATAAATTATATCATTCAGTGGAATGTATACAATGTTCTAAATGGTCTTTGTAAGACATTTTAGTTATTTTCAAACAAGAGACTGCAAGGAAAATAAGGTAGCCTTCATACTGCAATGCAACAACCTTAATATGTATTACTGGACTTCTCCAAATATGTAACATTATATCAAATGTTTATTCAATCACCAAAACTATTAACAAGAAAGAGTAAATGCAATTATACCTAAGCTTAAATCTTATCAAATATTCTGTTTCCTAAATAGCATAATGCAAAATCTGGAGGAGAATACAAAAATGGATAAAACAGAGTCCCAGTATGTCATTAAAGATATCATAATTTAGTGAAATTGTAAAATAATGCTTATTCTCTGTGGCTCTAGGAGAGGCTCTTTTGTGTTCTTGTTTTGAAGAGCGGGATGTTGCTATACTTTATTGTATTGGCAAATAACTTCTAACTTATCATCCTGGAAACAATTCTTCAGCCTATTGAAACTATTTGGGGCCTATGTAAAGTAAACTGATTTTAAATTACAGCATATATGTTAATGATGCCCACACTTTTGAAACCTGTGTTATTCTAATTTGTTGCAATGATTTCGTGCTACACCATTTCCCTTTTGCCCATTTATTACTTCATTGTATCTAACACACAACCACTTTATAGCCAAAAGGATTAAATTTTTACTTTATTCTTTACATTATCTGTTTGATAATTTACACAAGCTGAGGTTTAAGAAAACATTTGGATGTACTAAGGTAAAGCCACTATCAACTTTGACAAGAATATAACTCAGGAAAAATAGAGCTTCTGAAACGGTGGAGTGAAGACTTAGATGGATCCTCTTCCTAGCAAATTTACAATTTAACTGGTGAAAGCAATAGAAAATAATCATTTACAATCTCTAGAACTTGCCCTAAGGGCATACAGAAACATTTATTCAAGAAAATCTACTAAATCTCAGGAAGAACAACATGAGTCTGTGACACTTGAGCCATGACCTGCTCTATTACCCACCACACCATGTCCAGCTGCCGGGTGTTTAGATCAATTAGGCCGGGTGTTTGTTGTCAATTAGGACAACAAACCGAAGTAATAGAAATAATAAAGCCTTTATTCACTTACCATGATAATTCAGGCAAGAGATGAAAAAAAAAAAAAAAAGTAGTGCTAACTCCCCTAATGTTCAGCTTTTTTCCCAGGGAATGGCAAAAGGTAAGCATCAGTTATGACAGGTGATGCAGGCATGGGAATTTTCTCAGTGCCAAGGAGCCCCGAATAAAGCAGTCCTATTTTATGAACCTTGAGAACCGAGGGTCAGGAGATCTTAGTGGAGGTGGCTGAAAAGTGCCATAGCTGAGGCCCACAGAAAAGGTGGCCTCTTAATGGAGACACCTCATTTGGGAATACAAACATGTTTATGAGCATTGCTGGCTCAGAGGGGGCCAGAGGATTTGACTGCAGCTCAATCCAGACATTTAATGCACTGGCTATGCCCCAAGTCTGGTGTGGGAAGTGAGGCTTTTACCCATGAGACTTTTCAGGCAAAGCCTTTGTAATTGCCTGTGGTTGGGTCTGAAAAACTACACACAGGATTTTGGCATGCAGCTGGACTTCGTGGCCCCAAGCTCCCTCCATGCATTTGAGCTATGATCCTACCCTGGACATGGGCAACCAAAAAGATGGTGCTCTTTCTTCCCCAGACTTCCAGTCTGGAGCCACATTTTAAAGCTGGGAGTATTACCAAACTCAGATCTGGGCCACTTGTCCCTTGAAAGCCAAAAACTCAAAAGACAAGCTTTAGTAAAATAGAAGTTAGCTTTATTCAAGAAGCCAGCAACTTGGGGGTGGCAGTAAAATAGCATTCAAAGAACACCTCACCCTGTTGTGTCTTAGATCAGGGGTTTTCATGGAAAACTAGGAAAAATAATCATCAAAACATTCTTATAAAACACGTGAAGCTGTCATTGCAAAATTATAATGGAGACAATGAAAAAGATCTGATTTAACCAACTCCATCTTTCTTCTAACCTCCAAGCTGCCCTTGTTCATTCCTGGGCATAGGGTAAACTAACTTTGGGAGGAACTTAGTTTATAATTTATAGTTTAAAACAAAGATAAATAACAGTCCTTTCCCCAAACAAACCCTTCTTGCCTGGGGACTAGACTGCCTTTGTAGTGATGCAGGATTTTTCTGCTCCTTAGCTCGGCTAGACCCAGATTCTTGTCTCATGACTAGGAAAAATGGGGCACATGGACACTTGAAGAGTGCATGGAGTAGAATTTATTAAGCAAAAAGGAAAGCTCTCAGCAAAAAGAGGGGTCCTGAAAGCAGGTTGCCTGTTGCTCCGTTCTCCGTTTAATACAGTGCTTTTTTTTTTTTTTTTTTTTAAGGCTGATGAGGCTGGGTTTCTTATTTGTAAAAGGCTCCACCCCATCCTCAGACTAAGGGGCCCTTAGTCTGCTGGGGGCATGTTTGGGCAAGCCTCCTGTGCAGATTCCCTTATCTGCACAAAACATCTAGTGTAAACACTTGTGGGGAAGGCTGGAGATTCTCCAGGACCCTTCCCTTACTGTCTGTGTAAAGCATGCTGGCCAACTCCTTTCAGTAGGACTAACAAATTAGTTGTAAGATTAGAAATTATGGTTTAGGAGTCATGCATCTAGAGGCTTCAAGATTCTAAACCTCCCAAATTGCGCCAGGGATAACATCACTATGGTAAAAGCTAAGATGGGTGCTTGAGATATTGTGCAGACCTTGCACTTGATGGATCAGCTGAAACCACCCAGGTGGATAAACTGGCTCATCTGGCCTTGTGGCCGCCACCGAGAAACTGACTGAGTCCAAGAGCACGGCTTTGACTTTCTATGATTTCGTCTCTGAGCCAACCAATTAGCAGTGCAGACTCTGCCCCACCCATGCACCAAATTATCCTTAAAATCTCTGATCCCCAAAGGCTCGAGGAGACTGAATTGAGTAATAGTAAAACTCCTGTCTCTTGCATAGCTAGCTCTGCAAGAATAACTCTCTGCTGAAATTCCCCTGTCTTGATAAATCAGCTCTGTATAGCTAGCAGGTAAGGTAAACTCATTGGGCAGTTACTCATGACAGTCTCAGGTGGACAGTTAATCATTGCTTTTTGGTCAATGTTTTGTGGCCTTCTGCAGGCACATTAGTCTATTTCTATCAGGCCAGTCAGCCCATCCCCAGAGTTGTTGGTCTGCATATTTTCTCTTATCTCTTTTGAAGGTCCTGTCTTCCTAAGGCTGCTTTTAGTGAGTAATCTACAAATTTAAACAAATTAATAATTATATTTAAGCAAGGAAGCTTTTCTTGAACATGGAGTCAGTACTGTTAAAGGAGGGGCAAGCTGTTAGTATTTCTCAGTTTTTCTCTCCCAGGTCCATATTGCAAAAACTCTATTTCAGCCAAGTATGGAATGGAACTATATCTTCCTTCCCCTCCCAACCACTACTCATATGGCAAAAGATTTACTTCAGGTGTGGTAGGCTGAGAGCACCGTGAACCTCTGTCACACATTACTTTTAGAAAGGAGGTTTCATGCCAGAAGGGGCAAGCCAAGAAGACGAGGGGCTGCCATTTACCCCCTACCATGCCTACATGTAAAATGGAGGTGGGGTCATTCCTGGAACAGTGGAATCCCAATCTCAGTTCCTATGCAGTGGGACAAGATTTCTGCCCCGGGGGGTTGTGGACCATAAGGATAAAAACATCTAAAGCTCTGCCTAAGGGGACAAGTCTTCTTTGGAGCTCAGGGAACTCCCTGTCTAAGGGCATTGTTGAAAACCAGGGAGATTTTTATGGAAGGCCCTTGTTACTCTGATGGGTTGTGACTTCATTATACAAACAAAATCACGGAGCAACCAGAGGTTGAGGTATAAGTATTTCATACACAGGTTTCTGTATTGTCTATTGTTATATCTCAGTATAAAGTTAAGCATTACAGGTTTAATAGAGAAAAAGTGAGTAGAATGGGAAACATCAAGACCTTAAATTGTTCTTAGCATAAGGTTAATGTACTCACATGGAAAATAGAGTCAGCCATAGGTATTAGGGGAATGATAAGTGATTAAAGATGATAGTTCTGCACAAAAGCAAATATTGAGGTCTTTGGTGAGACTTGGTTCTGCTAACCTTAAATAACGAGAATCAGAAAATAAAATTAAGTAGTGAGTTTATTCTAGCTCAAAGCTTAAACATAGCTATCTGGGATTCAGGACATCCTGATTATACACTTGATTAACAGAAGTTACAAGTGGGTTTATCAAGAAAAGAAATAAGAGGCAGTTTCTAATTTTGCCAACAATTTACATTAAATTAACATAATCTATCAGTTGACTATACATTGTTCTTTGTATCACAAATTCCAGGAACATAAAGATAATGGGTGAGACAGCAAGTCAGAAAAAAAATGCCTTTTAACAGTTGCCCCAGAGCATGGGTGGGTGAGGGTGGCTATGATTGAAGTCCCCCATATTCGTGTCTCTCTTGCCCTGATAAATTTTGCAAAGCGAACGGAGCTCAAACTGCTCTGAGCTATTTTTCTTTTCTTACTTCAGAAAACTCAGTAGTTGAAAGTCAGAACCTTTGGGCTCTAAATTAAGGCCCATGAAATCGAAACTTTTCAACAGTATCTGGCTAATGCATTTAAAATTCAATGTTATGCTAATAGCAAACAAAATTGTTCATGAAGATAACTGGCAGAGTTTTCTTAAAAATCTGAGGACAATTTGTCATATATAATTTATTATTATTTCAGGCAATCCTAATCATAGACTAGATAGAATAATAAATAGTTGATTGATTAGCGGCCCTTCTAACTTGGCTTTAAAGAAAACCTCTAAAGATGTAAGAAGTCTTCATCAGTACAAATATGACTACTTAGCTTTGAAACAGTTTAAACAGGATTCCAATTGCAGGAATGCAATTAATATGCACTGTGTTAATATGCAATGTGTGTTAATAATGTTAATGTTATACATGAGTTCCCGCAAGAGGGATTTAATATACACCATTTCCCATTTCATAAAACAATCTTTTGTTCATTTATTTCTTCCTCACGCATAGTAATAAAATTTTCTATAAGTTACAACTAAAAACTAAATCTTTTATTTATAATCCAAAATAGGCTAAACTGCTGTCAAATCTAATTTCAAGGAGCAATATACATGCACAAGAAATTATAAACTATATGAGATATGACTGTACTTGTCAATTTTACCTTGTACAAGTTATGGTTACTCTAATTTTCCAAGCATCACTTATCAATTTTTTTTTTTTTTTTTAAGACAAGGTCTTGCTCTGTCGCTCATGCTGGAGTGCAGTGGGACAATCATGGTTCACTGTAGTCTGGAACTCCTGGTCTCCAAGCAATCCTCATGTCTCAACCTTTTAAGTAGTTAGGACTACAAGTGTGAGCCTCCACCACCATTCTCAGCTATTTTTTTAATTTTTATTTTTATGTAGAGATGAGATGTCACTACATTGCCCAGGCTGGACCAAGTATCACTTCTTACACATCTCTTACTCAATGAGTCATTATGTAACAGAGTACCCCCATTTTTCTAGAGGTTGCTTAATTATTTTTTTTCCTCTATTTTTTCTCGCTTCCCTGGCTCCCTGTTCCTAGTTATCTCTGAGGGCTAAGCTCTGATTTTTTTTTTTTTTTTATCTTGCCCAAATTCTTATCTAAGTGGTCTGGGGATTCATGCCCTACAAACCATAAATTCTCATCAGATTAGTTTTATTTAACCCTATATATTGTGACTTACTTTCCAATCTGACTCTGGCATAACATTATGTGACAAAGAAGAAAGTCAAAATATTTTACCCCAATACATGTTTCTTGGCCGTATTTTGAAATGGCCCTGCAAAGCTGTCCTTGGTGGGGTGGGGGTGGAGGGAGGGAATTTGCATCTGTAAAGAATCTCCATTAAAATAGCTATGTCTTTTTCTTCTGTGCCTCCAATCCTGAAGAGATTAACTAAGAGCCTAGTGCCTTTTAAAGGTCTGAACAGAAAACATGTATCATGTATTCTCTCTATGGGCAGTCACTACACGACTTCAAAAGAACCTTGATCACCACAGTCTTTTATCTTAACCTGAACATTTCGTTTCTATGGATCCCAGGTCTTTTGACAAACTCATCCAATTGCCACCAGAAAATGTTTAAATTTACCTATAGCCTGGAAGCCCCTGTTTTGAGTTGTGCTGCCTTTCTGGACCAAATCAATGTATTTCTTAAATGTATTTGATTGATGTCTCATGCCTCCTTAAAATGTATAAAACCAAGCTGCACCCCGACCACCTTGGGCGCATATGCTCAGGACCTCTTGAGGGCTGTGTCACGGGCCACGGTCACTCATATTTGGCTCAGAATAAATCTCTTCACATATTTTACAGAGCTTGACCCTTTGTCGACAGCCCTTCAGAAATGCAAATATAACCTTTCACCTATCCCCTCACAGACATTCCCTACAGGTTAAGTTCTTCTAATTATGTGCTCCAAGACAGATCTCTCCTCCAGAGTTGACAGCTGACTTGCAGACCAAAGCATACCTGACGAGGAACTTCCACCTACAGGGAGTTGGCCCAGAACTTCCATTCTTCAGGAGCCACCTGGGAACTCACACCTACTAGGAGGATATGTTGAAAGCATGCCTACTTGGCCACTTTTACAACTTACTTTGCCCAGGAGGCTGCCAACTCAACTGTCCAGTAGATAACTTCCTGGTAGCAGGGGGAACCTCTGCCCTTGCTCATTTTCTCCCCTTACCTTATTAAAGTGTCTGCTTTCTGTGCCAAAGGGGAAGCAGCACATTTTAAAGGTAGGACACATTCTGCTTCTTCCCCTAAGCTAGCTATAGAATAAATTCACTTTTCTTTTTTGCATCAGATCACTCTTGTTAATTGGACTCTACATGCAGTGGGCATTAACCTGCTATTTAGTTACAATTGCAGTTATGTTTTAAATAGCTCTGTTATTGTAGGATGCATAATACTGTGAAAGAAAAATTAATCTCTGGGCCCCAGAATCACTAAGCCAAAGAAAAAGTCAAGCTTGGAACTATATCATACTAACCTGCCTGCCATTTTATTTTTAAATAAGAGACCTACAAAGATTAAAAAAAAAAAAAAATACATACCTTCCTTACAATTTGCCCACCAGGAAATTCCTTGTGGACAAAGGACAGACAGAATTCAAAGTCATCCCTCTGAGATTCACGTGAGGCAAATGCATATCTGATTACTTCCTTTGCCCTTTTGTTTTACTAAGCCAGACTAGTGCATAAGTGGCTATTTTCTCTATTCTCCTTTCACATGCAAATTGTGTATTCAGTGAAAGGCTAATCAGAGACTCAGAAGAATGCAACCATTTGTCTCTTACCTTCTTATGACCTGAAAGCCCCTCCACCACATTGAGTTATTCCACCTTTCCAACTGAACCAATGTATATCTTACAGATATTGACTGATGTCTCCTGTCTCCCTAAAATGTATAAAACCAACCTGTGCCTTGACCACCTTGGGCTTCCTGAGGCTGTTTCATGGGTAAATACTTAAATTTGGCAAAATAAACTTTCTAAATTGGTTGAGACCTGTCTCAGATATTCTGGGTTCACAACGCATATTCATATATTGCATCAAGCTTTATAAATAGGTATTAGGCTTTGTGTTGAGGTCCATTTTTTGCTACCACACCCACTAATTAGAATAGTGCAAGTGGGCACTAGGTTATTTTGACAGATGGGGAGAACATAGTGACTAGAAATTTAGGAGCAGATCATGCTGAGAAATCCAGCGAGGTTAGCAGTTGAAATCAGAAAAGGTCATCAGTAGGTAGACTTGCCAATCTCTCCGATTTTAAATTTTTTCCAAATCACTATTCAGGATGACTATTATTATAGGACTTATTAAGAAATTATTTTAGGCAGACAGAGAGGGTAAGGAGTCCTCGGTAAGGCTTTTTGTTTGTTTGATTGTTTTTAATAAAGAAGCTGAGGAAACATTTGTTTTATTTCTAACAAAAAAGAAACTTGAAGGGCAAGGCTGGCAAGCTTTGATATGCAAATGCAAGCCATTAGAAACTGGGTCCATCCAACATGGCGATTTCCATTCTCTTCTTGTACATGTGCCAAGCATCATGGCTGCCTCCAGATAACTCCACGTATGCAGGATATCATGGTGACTTGCATTTGCATATTCAAAGGCTAGGACTTGGGGGCCAGTTTTTTGTGGGCTATGTGAATGACACACCTGGTCAAACCAATCCCCTGAGCCCTATGCAACTCAGACACCTCCTCCTCCAGGCTCCTAATATAAAACCGCATCCAGAGTTTTTCTCTCTCTGCTCAGTGGCCCCCTTCCTCTGTCTCTGTACAGGGGAGCTTTTTCCTTCTTTTTGCCTATTAAACTCTCTGCTCCTTAAAACCACTCCACGTGTGTCCGTGTCGTCTATCTAATTGGCAGGAGACAAAGGACCCTGGTGTTCCTCCAGTCATAGGAGACATATCACTATGACTGCCTTGAGTCCTGAGTGCTGAGTTTCTTCCATAGACTGCTGGTGTAACCTAACTGGCCACAGAAAGTATATACTCCCCTATGCTTTTAAACATTTCTTTTGTCCTTCATGTTTTCAGCCTCCCTACTTAATGCTGACATCAAATAGCTGTATGAGGATAACTCAATATCTTGCAATGTATATGTTGTTAGGAGTATTGACTCAATTTTGGTGGATTGGTTGAGATTTTTATTTTTATTTTTTGTTTGTTTGTTTTTTAAGCCTCTGACTCTAAGCCTCCTCTCTGGTGATCAAATCCTATTTGCTAAGACTAAGGCGAGCTCAGCTATAATATTGATAAGATTGCTTGTGAAAGTCAGTGAGGCACATTTGCAAATCCATGGTCAAATAAGAAAGAAGTTAGAAAACAAAACTGATATTCATCTTGGTTAGTTCTAGGTGCTAATAATATAAAATTACAACCAACCACTCTCTTTTATGTACATTTTTAAAAGTGGAAGAAAAGGCTAAACTCCTGTAACTAAATGGTTTAATTAGAGTATAAGTTTCCCTAAAGGGTTGACCTACATGGATTTATTCTTAAGTTCTCCTTGAAAATATAATAAAATCATTATTTCCTCTGCATCCATTTATATGCATTTTTACTATACTTGCATGTATTATCTACCCTGACTTTCACTCTAAATTGAACCATAAAAATCTGACTTCATAAATATGTTTATTCACTCCTACCATAGAAATTTGAATGAAGAAAACCCCCATAAACTGTGATTTTTCATTGACTGGCATGTCATTCCAAAAGTACAAGTTTAGAATATGCAGCCTCTTGATATGTATTGATAGATCTCTCACAGTTTTATTGTTATATGAAGTTCACTTTCAGTATTAACATTAAACTATTTCAAATTATAATATGAAAATAAAATTGAAATACCTTTCAACTTATGAGACATCTTTTAAGGCCATTTTTTGTTCTATATTGCCATTTAGTTTCCATTTGAAGTCTCCTAAAGACAAATTATATGACTAAAAGCATTAACTTGTTTGCAGTAATAATAATACTAATTTTAAGTAGCATTATACTTCTTGGTTTATAAAAAGTTGCTACTGTGTCCAATCCAATTATGCATTCAGATATCATAAAAAACAATTATTAGGTAAAATGCTTTTTTCTAAGCAGTACCTTTCATGGTTTCATATTTAACTCAACAATGCACAAATTGTTGGTTAAAAAGTTATGAAACAAGGTTGAGCAGAATGGCAGAACACAAGGCTCCACCAATCATCCCCTTCACACAGTAACACTGAATTAACTATCTACACAGAAAATAACACCTTCCTAAGAACCAAAAATCCAGTGAGCACCCAAAGTATCTAGTTTTAACTCCATATTGCTGAAAGAGGCACTGAAGAGATACAAAAAATATTCCTGAATCGCCAACACTCCCCACCGCCTGACGCCCAGCAGTGTGGTAGTGTGGTGGAGAGGGCATCTCTGGGCTCTGGGGGAGGGAGAACACAGCAATTAGGAGGCGTTTATCTCTGTGCTGACCTGTTAGATCAGAAAGGAAAACCGGACGAAACTCAGCTGATGCCAGACCACAAAGGGAGAATTCAACACAACTCTAGCCAGAGTCGCATAGCAAATCCCAGCAGTCCCAAACCTTTTGCCCATGGTGGTGAAGTTTGAGTTTCCACAAACCTCACCACCATGGGCTAAAAAGTTCTGTGCTCTTAATAAACTTGAAATGCAGTCTAGGCCATAAGGGCTGCAACTCATAGGCAAGTCCTAGTGTTGGATTGGGCGCAGGGACAGTTGACTGGGAAGGCACGTGACCTACTAAGACACCAGCTTGGGTAACCAAGGGAGTGTTGGCATCACCCTTCCTCCAGGCTGTAAAGCTGGTGGCTCCAAGAGAGACCCCTTTCTTCTGGGGAAGAGTGAGAAGGACTTTGTCTTGCATCTTGGATACCAGCTCAGCCATAGCAGAATAGGCCACCAGCCAGAATCATGAGGCTCTTTTTCCAGGACCTACCTCCTGCACATTTCTAGACATAGCTTGGACAAGAAGGAAACCTGCTGCCTTGTAAAGAAAAACCCAGTCCTGGCATCATTCATTACCTGCTAAGTGAAGAGCCCTTGAGCCCTGAGTAACCAGCAGTGATACACAGGTATTATGTTGAGGGCCTTGAGTGAGCCTCTAAGACATGCTGGGTTCAGGTGAGACTCAGCACATTACCACTTGTGGTGGCTATGGGGCAAAACTCCTTCTGCTTGAGAAAAGCTGAGAGAAAAGTAAAGGGGATTTTGTCTTGCACCATAGGTACCAACATGGCCACAGGGAAGTAGAACAGAAAGAGGGGTCTTGGGGTCCCCAATTCCATGACTTGACTCTTAGATGGCATCTCTGGACCTGCCCTGGGCCAGAAGGGAGACCACTGCCCTGAAAGGTGAGTCCCAGGCCAGGCACCATTCACAACAAGGTGACTTAGCCCTTGAACCTTAAGGGAACATCAGCAGTAGTCTGGTAGTACTTCCTGTTGCCTGTGGTGGCAGTGGCTATGGCTATGGGGTGACGCTCCTCTGACTTTGGAAGAAGGAGAGAAGAATGGGAAGGAATGTGTTTTGTGGTTTGAGTGTCAGCTAAGCCACAGTACAATAGAACACCAGGTAGACTCCTAAGGTTTTTGACTCTTGTCCCTGACTCGCAGATAGCACCTTTGAACATACCCAGGGCCTGAGGAAACTCAGTGCCCCAAAGGGAAAGTCACAGACCTGGCTGACTTTGCCACCTGCTGATTGAGGAGCCCCATGGTTTTGAGAAAAC
Organism: Hylobates moloch; assembly: GCF_009828535.3. NCBI lineage: Eukaryota > Metazoa > Chordata > Mammalia > Primates > Hylobatidae > Hylobates > Hylobates moloch. Next base: position 77,876,165 of record NW_026652282.1, read on the forward strand.
ATAGGCAGTAGCCAGGGAGTGGTTACAGCAGGACTTGGTTGAGACTTACTGTTGTGCTGGCTTCAGGTCTGACATAGCAGTCATAGTGGTGGTGGCCACATGGGTGCTAGTGTCACTCCACCTCCAGTTTTAGGTGGCTCAGAACAGAGACAGAAACCCCATTTGTTTGGGAGAACATAAAGAAAGACAACAAGTGTCTCTGCCTGGTAATCCAGAGAATGCTCCCAGATTTTGTTGAAGATCATCACGGTGGTAACTTTATGAGTCTACACAAAGCACAACGTTACTGAATTTGGGGATCCCCCGAAGCAGATACAGATTATATCTCAACACCCAAGTCCATTCATATACATGGAAATCCTTCCCAAGAAAGATGGATACAAATGAGTCCAGACTACAATAAATACCTAACTCTTCAATGCAAAGGCACTGAAGACCATCGACTAACAGCAACATCATCCAGGAAAACATGACCTCACCAAATGAACCAAATAAGGCACTAGGGACCAAATCTGGAGAAACGGAGATATGTGACCTTTCAGAGAGAGAATTCAAAAAAGCTGTGTTGAGGAAACTCAAAGAAATTTAAGATATCACAGAAAAGAAGTTCAGAATTCTATAAGGTAAATTGAACAAGAAGATTGAAATTTTTTTTTAAAAATTAAGCAGAAGTTTTAGAGCTGAAAAATGCAACTGGCATACTGAAGAATGTGTCAGAGCCTTTTAATGGCAGAATTGCTCAAGCAAAAGAAAGAATTAGTGTGCTTGAATGTAGGCTATTTGAAAATAGACAGAGGAGATGAAAGAAAAAGAATAAAAACAATGAAGCAGGCCTACAGGATTTAGGAAACACCCTCAAAAGGGCACATCCAAGTTATTGGTCTTAAAGAGAAGGCACAGAAAGAGATATGGGGTAGAAAGTTTATTCAAAGGGATAATAACAGAGAACTTTCGAAACCTAGAAAATAACAATATTCAAGTACAAGAAGGTTATAGAACACCAAGCAGATTTAACCCAAAGAAGACTACCTCAATGGATTTAATAGTCAAACTCCCAAAGATCAAGGATTAAGACAGAATCCTAAAAGCAGCATGAGAAAATAAATAACATACAATGGAGCACCAATATGTTTGGCAGTATTCAGTGGAAACTTTACAGGCCAGGAGAGTGTGGCATGACATATTTAAAGTGCTGAAGAAAAATTATTTTACCCTAGTATAGTATATCTAGCAAATCTTTATGTTTGAAATATCCTTCAAACATGGAGAAAAAATAAAGAATTTTTTCTTGAAAAACAAAAGGTGAGGGATTTCAATAATATAAAACCTGTCCTACAAGAACTGCTAACAGGAGTACTTTATTCAGAAAGAAGAAGCTATTAATAAGCAATAAGTAATTACCTGAAGGTACAAAGTTAACCGGCAATAGTAAGTAAAAGAGAAACACAGAATATTATAGCATAGTAACTGTGGTGTGTAAACTACTCTTACCCTAAGTAAAAAGCCTAAATGATGAATCAATGAAAAATAATAACTATAACAACTTTTCCAGACATAGACAGTACAATAAGATATAAATAGAAACAACAAAAGTTAAAAAGCAAGGGAGTGAATTTCAGGCATAGAGTTTTTATTAGCTTTTTTTCTTGTTTGTTTGTTTATGCAGTGTTAAGTTGTTACCAAGTTAAAATATTGGATTTATTTAGATAGTATTGGCAAGCTGCATGGTAACTCAAACCAAATAACATATAATGGGTACACAAAAAATACAAAGAAAAAAATAAATCATATCACAAGAGAAAATCACCTTCACTAAAGACAGAAAGGAAAGAAAGAAAAAAAAACGAAAAAAGAACAAAGCAACCAGAAAACAAATAACAAAATGGCAGGAGTAAGTCCTCACTTACCAATAATAACATTGAATGTAAATGACCTAAACTCTCCTGTCAAAATATATGGACTGGCTGAATGAATGAAAATAGAAGATTCATTGATCTGTCACCTATTAAGAAACACACTTCGCCTATAAAGACACAATTAGACTGAAAATGAAGGAATGGGAAAAAATATTCCATGCCAATGGAAACCAAAAAACAGCAAGAGTAGTTATAGTTGTTGGGGATGCTGGCTCATGCCTGTAATCCAAGTACACTTTGGGAGGCCAAGACGGGCAGATCACTTGAGGCCAGAAATTTGAGACCAGCCTGGCCAACGTGGTGAAACCCAGCGTTGACTAAAAATACAAAAATTAGCCAGGCATGGTGGAACAAACTTGTAGTCACAGCTACTTGGGAGGCTGAGGCATAAGAATTGTTTGAACCAAGGAGGTGAAGGTTGCAGTGAACCAAGATCATGCCACTGCATGCCTGCCTGGGTAACAGAACGAGACCCCATCTCAACAAAAACAACAAAAAAAGAGTAGTAATAGTAGTTATCTTAGACGAAATAGATTTCAAGACAGAAACTATAAAAATAGACAAAGGAGGTCACTATATAATGATAAAGGGGTCAATTCATCATGGTACTGGCATAAAAACAAACACATTGACCAATGGAACAAAACAGAGAAACCAGAATCAAATTCACACACCTACAGTAAACTAATTTTCAACAAAAGGTGCCAAGAACATACAAGCTCTGGAAAATCTCTTGCCCTAGAGACCACCTGAAACATGCGTGCTAAATATAAGCAGAGAGGAGGGACAATACCTATGTGGAAAGGAATGCCCAGAAACATCCCTTAAGACACTCTGTAATCACTTATTCTGTGGTTTGTCAGAAAGTCTCCTGCTTTTTTCAAACAGGAGACTTTCAACACAGTCACCACAGCTGGGAATGTGCTAGGTCACACCAGAAATCAGCATGTCTTAGTGCCCTAGGCCCATGGCGTACTACCTGGGTATTGCTGATGGTAACCTAGGGCCCAAGGACTCTTTAGTCAGTAGGTGATCAACCCTGCAAAAACTGTATCCTTCCCTTCCTTTTTGGCCCATGGTATGTTTATAAATGTCATCTCAGAGCTAGGGCCTAAAATGGGGGCCTCACAATCCTGGTCAGTGCCCTGTCCTATTGTGGCTGAGCTGGTATCCAAGATGCAAGACAAAGTCCTGTTACTTTGCGTTCCTCTACTTACACAGATAAAAAGCAGCCACTTTTGTTGCTGTGACCTGCACTACCTGGGTTTCGGAGAGAAATGGAACAAGTACTCTCTTAGCGGCACCAACTGGTATTTCCATAGGTCACATGCCACCCTAGTCTGCTGGCTCTAAGCCAAACCTAACACTAGGAGTTGCCTAGGAATTGGAGTTCTCGTGTTGTAGACTGTCTTTCAAGTTTACCTAGTATGCCAGAGCATTTTAACCCACAGTGGAAAGGCTTGTTGAGAAACTCAAATTCTGATCCCTGGGCTGGGGGAATCCCCTTTGACTAAGGCAAGCCCAAATGCTTCCTCCATGCACAGCTACTGGCTGAGCCCAGCAAGACTTCATTCTCTGCTGTGACAGGGCAGCACTGAGTTCAATGTATTGTCCCACAGAGAGTGTCACTGCACTCTCCCCAAAGTGCACAGACTCTCTCTCCTTACTACTCAGCTGTTGCCTAGACATGAGGGATGGGTGGCATCGGTGATTCAAGACTGTCTCTCTTGTCCTTCCCCATGCCTCCTTTAGCTATATGAAGTTAAAACTAGAAAGTGTGGTTGCTCACCTGATTTTTGGTTGTTGTGATGGTGCTTTTCTGTGTGCAGACGGTTGTTAAAATTTGGTGTTCCAGTGTGGTGGGGGGATGGGGATGAACAGTGTAGCTTCTATTCTGCAGTCGTACTCTGCCCTCTTTGGCTTACATTTTTAATCTTAACCTAAATTATACTTGTTTATGAGTACCTGGTACAAATTACATATACATACAATTACTACACAATTTAAAAAAATTGTAAAGTATTACATTGCTTAGATTAACCACGGGTTGATTTTTTATCTCTGAACTATCCACTTTGGAGGTATATGTATGAATCAAACTTCCTTTTCACAGAGAATGATAGTTATCCAGGTACACTTTTAGGAATCATAAAAAATTATTTAACTTTCAACTTTGTTTATAAAATTTAAAAAAAGTTACTTATGCAAGCTAGAATTGCAGAAAAATAATAAAGTTTGCATAGCAACAAATATCTGCGTTCCATAGCTTTTCAAGTCAGGTGGATCATTTACTTGGGAAAATTGATGAATCATGTTTAGAAAAATTCCGAAAGGGAAAATGTGACAAAGACATCATTTTTAAGTGAATAGTTGCTACAGTGTACATATTTTTTATTTAACATGGATATATGCAATTAATTATACCAGAAGGCACAAAAAATGTCTAAATTAGGAAATAGAACCTTCCTTTAGGAAAAGGCAATCAAATGATTTTATCTGTAGTGTTAACACATCTACTAATAGGAAAATAATACAGTCTTACAAACAAGATGTTATTACCTCACTTTACCTCCAAATATTTAACAGTTCACACTCAACATATACGATCACATGCAACATAATAATATGGAAATTGAAACATCTAGGATGGTGTGTTGGAATTATATATAGCTGTAAAATTGCATGACAATCTTAGTTTTCTGTATTTTTATTCTTTATCTTGGGAATAAAATAATGCTTTATTTGGAAGATTTGTTTATATAGCAAAAGAAATAGTGAATTAAAATGATCTATATAATTTTTAGAGTTTCTTTTCTGAAGCAATATATAAATCAATATTTATCCTTCATGAAATTGTAATTAGTCTTAGCAATATTTGTTGATTTTTGATGGTTCCCTAATAATTTCATCTAAAATAAATTATTTAGTCCCATAATAGTTCAATTATATGGAGCTGAAATACGCAATGAAATTCAAAGTCCCTACAAATACTCTAGTTTCTATGAAGCTTGTCATTAAACAGTCTCCTACTGAGTTTCTCTATTAGATTTGTTTCTAGGGATGACATAAATGAAGGGAAACAAAATTATTTCAAATAGAATATAAAATGTAAGTACTTTGCAAAAATGCGTTCACACTGACATTTTATGAAATGTAAATAGAAAGAAGACTACATACATTTCATTAAAAAGAGAAAATATTTGAGTTTATATTTTCAATCCTACTGAAATACACCTTAGCATTTTTTTGTTATGATAAAGTGTAGGTAAATAAACAGAATTTTACTGTCATTCATAAACTAGAGCAAGGATATAGAATATGAAACATGGGATATATTAGGTATTTATGTATAATGTTGAACTGTATACATGTCTGTATTTGACTCAACATATATTCTATGTACACATACTTACATGTACAATTTACCACAATACATCATGGATATGCGTATACCTCCTTTTATATTTAATTTAAAAACATACAAGAACATACTTATAATTCATACTTAAGTTTTTGGTCAGATCTGTAATCTATTATAAAGGAAGTATGAAGGATAAATCCTAAAGAGAAGTAGAACAGAATGGTAAATTCTTACTTAAATAAGCTGATAGAATGCCAAAGCAGAAAATGCATTTTATTTTTAATATGTTTAGCACAATAATACCTTTCAATCAGGCTGTTTCACAATCTTTGGGAAAAACATTAAAAAATTAAGAAATTATTCTCTTTCAATGATTTCCATATTAATCAACACAAAACAGAGTCAGTTTTTGTTCAAAAACATGCAATATTAAACAATATATTATTTTGTGATATGAAGCAGCTAGGTAAACCTACAATCAATAGCAAATTTCAGTTTGTGTTTCTTAGTTGGAGATGAAGGGGATGCAATTGGAGAACACGTATGAAGTTTTTAAGGTATTGACCATGTTCTATTTCTTAATTTGGCTTGCAGGTACAACATTGTATTAATTAAGATAAAGGCTAAGGTACTGTACTATGACTAAAGCTAGAGTTAATTTATATCTCATATAACAGTTCAAAGGCAGGCAGGGCCTTACACAATTATAGTCTATGTAGATTCTTAACGTAATTCAGTGGAATTTTTATCCTTGTTTCCCTATGCACAATTTTCCCCCTCCCTGTCTTCTTTGAATATTTTCTTTCCCTAGTTTTCAGCAGTTTAACTATGATATGCTTACATATGTGTTGCTTCATTTGTTCTGTTTCATGGTTCACTAAGAATCTTTAATCTCCAAGTTTGTGTTTTGCATTATATTTGGCAGAATTTAGAAGCCTAAAAAATACAGTTTGAAAAACATTCATCTAGATCATCCATTTCATTTTTAAAAATTTGGAATAAATATATCCAGAGAGGTAAGTAATTGCCTACTCAAGACTAAATAGAAAACATCCTAAATTCAAGGCACAAAAAATGCAATATTTGGCTTAAATTTAAAATTAAAAGAGTTGAACCTTTTTTGAAGGTTTGAACCTAATTGAACCTGCCCAGTTTTTCCATAAAACTGATCTTTACTTCTTCTTAACAAGGTCTCACTCTGTCATGCAGGCCGGAGTGCAGCAGCACAATCATAGCTCACTGAATCCTTGAACTCCTGTGCTTACATGATCCTCTTGCTCAGCCTCCTGAGTAACTGGGACTACAGGCCTGCCACAGTGCTGAGCTAATTATTATTTTATTTAATTTTGTAGAGATAGGGTCTTGCTGTGTTGCCCAGGCTGGTCTCAAACTCCTCCCGCAATCCTGCTGCCTCAGCCTCCCAAAGCTCTAGGATTACAAGCTATTTTTAAAAATAATCATAAAAATTGACCCTCCAAGGTCTTAAAACTTGAAAGGTGCATTTGTCTCATTTGAGTTCCTTCTTGAGAAAACTAATCCTCAGGCATAGAATGGAAACTCATCAGATGAACCATATCCAGGCCCTGAGACATCAGACTTCTTATCCATAATTATTGCTTCCTTATCCTTTCCTAATCTCCTGCCTTCCTCACTATTATAAACCCCCCAATTTTACTCAGTTGGATGATGGATTTAAGACTATGTCCCTTTCTCCTCAGCTGCAGCACCTGGTTAAAGCCTCCTACCCTGACAATACTCATTGTCTCTGTGATTGGCATTATGTGCAATGAGCAGCAGAACCTAGATTGAACCCCTAGTGTTTTAGTAACTTAATTGAGTTAATAAGACATTGTAGGATGAAGAGAAGAAAGGAGAGTGTAGAGTCACTAAATCAACTATTCCCAAAACATCCATATACAATGTAGTGCAGTAACTGGTAATTTCAGAATAACTCTTTACTTAATTTAAATTAACTTTAGTAACTGTAATGACTTTTTCTAAAGGCATTGCTTTAACTTTGATATTATTCAATGTTATGGGTCTTTTAGAAGATAATGATCCTATCCTCTTTAAGCAGACAAATGATTAATTTATCAAGATATTCAGTCACATATATTTTCATTACGTTCAAGAATTAAATTTATTTTCATTAAGCATGTAAATAAGAGGAAAAGGATGAAAAAGGACAGGATAAAAAAACATTTATCACCACTTAGAAAATGTGGTATTATTGTTTTCATTCATACAGCAATACCAAAATATAGTGCAGTCTAATTTGAACTTTAAAAAGAACACTTTCTGCATTTCAGAGAATGAACTAGAGCACAGCAGTACTGCAGGCAAGACAACCAGTTGGAAGCTGTTGCTGCAATCAATGATAGATATGGGGATTTGTTGAAACATTCTTAGTGGTCTCATGGATAAAGTTGGTAGAATCAAAAGATATTAAAAATAATCCAAAGGATTTAGTTACCACATTTTCTAATACTGTATTTAGACATAACTCTAAAAAAATTGAGAAATTACTATGTTTAATAGTTGATATGGTTTGGTTCTGTGTCCCCACCCAAATGTCACCTTGAATTGTAATAATCCCCACATGTCATGGGAGGGACCAGTGGGTGGTAATTGAATCATGGGGGTGGGATTTCCCATGCCATTCTCATGATGGTGAGTAAGCCTCAAGAGATCTGATGGTTTTATAAAGGGGACGTCCCCTGCACATGCCCTCTTGCTTGCCACCATGTAAGACATGACTTTTTTCCTCCTTCGCCTTCTACCATGATTGTGAGGCCTCCTCAGCCATGTGGAACTATGAGTCCATTAAACTCCCTTTCCTTTATAAATTACCAAGTCTCAGTTATGTCTTTATTAGCAGTGTGAGAATAGACTAATATAGTAGTGTATATACTCGTCATAATTATCTGAAAATTAAGTATTTTCTGAAAATGGATAATATATTTTACTAGTGTTTATAGAAATGTGACCAACATTTATTCATTTAGATAAAGATTATTCTCATTTTTGAGATGACTCAGATTAAGGTATTTTATTTTCTGTCAGAAGAGCAACCATTGAGGATGAATTAAGGCTTGACTATTAGAATATTATAGTTAGAAGATGAAACTTCTGTTCAATGATAAAAAATACTTATATATCTATAGTTTTAGTTAACCAGGCTAACTAACAAAACTGTTTGCATTACTAATATTTTGTTAGTTTTCACAATTTAAGCCTGAATTTTGAAAGTACCACTGCTTTTGGTAGGCTAGCTCAGGTTCTTGTCTTTGCCACCCTAAAGAATTTGAAGGTGAGAATAAAGTAAAGGTGTAAGAGATTTATTGCAGAGTGAAAGCAAGTACACACTCAGGAGTTCAGAGGTGCTCAAAAGAATGAGCCATGTGCAACATGGTCAGGACTCATATGACATATTGATAAGCATAATGGAGCCATGCAATATTATATAATAAGGGAAGGTGTTTTCTGGAAAATGAGCAGGTAATTCCTGGAATCAGGATGCCACTCTTTGTTGTTGTTGTTGTTGTTGTTGTTGCTGTTTGACTAAATATGGTTAATCCAGAACTGTCATGGTGTCAGGTGCAGGATGGGAGTGGGAGGCTTCCCCATGGAATTTTTATGTTAACAGAAACATAATGCAGCTGAGGGTCAACAGTTGTTCAAGTTTTTGGCCATCTTGGATTTAACCAGTTGTGGCCAGTTTCTGCTTTGTTACATTCTTATCTGTGCATAAAACAGGATGTTTGCAGTCTGTCTTCATTGTTGTGACCTATTGTAACAGTTCCCTTCTACTAAGGGATGGGTTTATGTTCTAACCTGTTTGGCTCTGTTCGTGTTGCTTTGAGCCACCTGAAAGTACTTATGTTCCATTTTCTCACCAATTTGCCTGCCTCAATATGAATAATTTTTCTTCAGTTTAAAAAATAAAATCACCAGGTGTATTTGTTGAAATTACTTCCCCAAGCTGCTTCTTAAATATTTGCTGATGTGATGAAGTATTTTATTAAAGTTGCTTACTTTACTGACTTAAAAAAGAGCAAAAGTGGTGACTGGATAAATTCTAATATGTGTGTCTTTTTGAAACTCAACTTACAGCAATCAAATAGATTTATCTGTGATTATATTTATGGAAAGAAAATGAAAGAAAAAAACTATGACCAATAAACGTTAGAAAGCTAATGTCATAAATTTCTATTTCTGGTACTAGAGTTTAACCAAACAAGTGGACTTATTCTGCCACTAAAAATAACTAAAAATGTCAGAACAATAAAGTTTTACCAATATTCTCAAACACATCAAGTATCTGTTAATACGATAGAAACTTATCAGGTCACATTTAAAAATAGGCTGGAAACAAAGTGCTAAGAAAAACGCTAAAGCCGCTTTTACCTTGAGGACTTTTGGCTGAACTAGAGACTTGGAGTTTTTAATTGTATGTTCCTATGGGTCAATGAGAATGAAAGACAAAGACTATGTTCCAGCCAAGTTTGGAAATTTAATAGCAGATCTTTCCCCATCAATCTAGGATTCAAAAGGACTATCTCATGAATGTAAATATAAATCAGAATTAAAAGCAAATGCCCACGACTTCAGTCATAGAGAATAGCATAAAAGTACCATTGCTTTTCAGAAGAATAAGGCAGAAAAAAACTACTGCATAAATGCAATTAAAAGTTTGCCAATCACATGCAACAGATCACCTGGGTGCTCCAAAACATTTAAATAAATACAATTAATTTAAAATAGCCCTAGATCTCTGGCATCTTCAGGAACAAATGAAAATATTCTGTGGGAGAACACAGCTTCAGCCCAGGCCTCAGTGATTCTCCACAAGCAATTTTCCCCAAAAATGTACAATTCAAAGTTAAAAATAAGTAAGAAGCAGCCAAACAATATAAGGTATATATAGATCCTTAAAGGCATCATATATAAGAATCATGAAATATAACACTTAAAATAAACATAGTTAACATATTTAAAGACATAAAAAGTTTGAAAATGTCTTTAGTAATAGAAAAATATTTATTAAAATATTTAGGAGATAAAATCTAAATTTTAATAAGAAATATTTCAATATTTGAAATTTAAAGGAAAATAGATAAGATCTGCACTTGCATGGTGCTCAGCATAGTCACCAACACACAGGAAGTTGACTATTGTCTATGAAAGCCATGTTGCAATGGGGTGATGGGATTTTCCTCTCTGGGAAATTTGGTCACAAATCAATAACAATAAAAGCAATTGGAAAAATTATTTAAAACTACAAAAATACCAAAAGGAAATGAAACAACATCAAACAATCTTAATCTAAAGGGAAACAAGTCAAGATGGCTTTATAGACTTAAATAAAATATAAAGTTTTAGAGCATCATGACAGATTCAGAAGCTCATGTATAGGTCACGAATCCTGATAACAAAAAACAAAAATTGTCACCATGCCTTACATATTTTACATGTATTAATGAAATGAAGCATCACTTATGTGGTGGCTGTGCCGCTTTCAATGATATAGAAATTACCATTCAGAAGATCCATTTTTAGTAATAACTATGTGCAAAAAAATTACGTGATGCAATACTTTAAAGAGATATTGATTAGGAAGCTTTTGTCAATCAATCTTTCCTCTGTTACTTCATAAGACAACAATACTACCACTTGTATATCATCTATATGAGGAGCATGTTCTCTTCTTATTAAATATGTCACTATTCTAGAGTTTGCAACTCAAAATAGGGTTCTAGTACCAACAGAAACAACAGAAGCAATTCTCATTTCACCAGAAAAAGTGTAATATATTTCCAGACCAGAAGCATTATGAGAAATTTATAAACACTCACCAACCCCTTAAGCACCAAAAGGCCATGGAATTGGTGATTGGTGATCGTTATTGAGTCTTGTTTTACATTCTTTTCTAAAAAGACGTTTGCAGCAACAACTTTTTTCATTTTTCATTTTTTTTTTTTTTTCTGGTCTTTAAAGTCTCACCTAGAAGCATTTGTTAACTGCAACAACTAATAGTGTCATTTTCTCAATGATTCCTTTTTCTTATGGAAGACTATTAAATGCCATGTTGAGCATTTTATTTTTTGTTCAAACTGATGTTGTAAATACATGTACAGTTGCAATTTGGTAGATAATTTTCATCTTTACCCAAGGTTATAAAAAATAATTTGAGACTACCAGTTTGAGCCAAGATGAAATAACAGGGGTTAGATTTAACCTGAAACAACTAAAATGCAGAGCAATATATAGGAAACAACAGGTCTCAAGACATGAAACTTCAGATAATGAAGGACTGTGATCTCTGAGAAAAGGGAAGCAAACAAGATGAGCCCTGTTATTGCTCCTTCTTACTGTATTAAGGGAGTTTTTAGGCCTACACTTTTCAGGCACAGAATCGAGACAGAACACAGCAGCCTTCCTGAACTGAACAGACATAATTGAGAGTCTGAGAAAACCAAGACAGCTACAGTTTGAGAAAGAGGATACCAGACAGGAAAGAAATACACAGAAATTAAATTGCAGAGACACAGACATTCTGATCACTGTGTACATGTGATGAAACTATAAGAGGCTGATGAAAGAAGTATAGAAAAGATTAGAGGAAAAGGTTTCAGAGCTTACGCAGCGCTAGGAACAATAACTTTCAACCAGTGAAACTAAAGACTTGATATTTCACAAGGAATTCATTAGAGCACCCAGAAGAGGGGTCTTGCCTCCATAGTGGTAAATAATTTGCCCCAGACTAAAGGCTGCACTGGTCTTGCCTAACATACATTAAATTCAAGAACCAAAGGACCAAACTATCTCCTAGTGACTTAACTATGAATCAGAACAAAGCTCAAGACAATTAAAAGAATACAAAATTACCTAGCATCCAAAAATGTAAAATTTGTAATGTGTGGCACCCAATAAAAAATTATCAAGTATGCAAAAAATTTAAAAAAATCTAGATGAAGAAGAAAATGAATCAATTTAAACGAATCCAGATTTGAAATAGATATTAGATTTGACACACAAAGACATTAAAGCAGTTACAGTATTGGAATTTGAAATTTTCAAAATGTTAAGTAAAACCCTGAAAGTTATGGAAAAGATTCATGTCTTTCAAGACACAAAAACAACAGTGTATTAGATTAATATTATATTGGAGTCTTCTAATGGAAGATGAGACATTTGAGGACTAAGCTCAAACTTTTTATCTTGCCCAAATTCCTACCTAAGGGGTCTAGGGAGTCATGCCCTACAAAACAGAAATTCTCAGCAAATGGGTTTTAGTTGACCCTATATATAGTGAGTTACTTTTCAGTTTGACTCTGGCATAACATTACAAGGAAAAAATATTTAACCCTAAAATATATTTTCTTGCCATACCTTGAAATTGCCCTGCAAAGTCTCTTGTGGGAAAAATCCACAGTCTATTGAGAATCCCCTTTCCCCTTTGTCCTTCCTTTCCATATCCAGAAGATAATCAACTAAGAGCCAGGCACTCTTTTAGGTCTAATAAGAAAGATTTTACAACCTGCTGTCTCTCTGAAGTCTGCTATCTGAGAAATTCCTCTGCACAATAAATCTTGGTCTCCACAATCCTTTATCTTAACCTGAACATTCTTTTCCATTAATCCCAGGTCTTCAGAGAAACTCAACCAATTGTCAACCAGAAAATGTTTAAATGTACCTATAGCCTGGAAGCCCCCCGCTTTGAGTTGTCCTGTCTTTCTAAGTCAACCAATGTATTTCTTAAATGTATTTGATGCCTCATGCCTTCCTAAACTATATAAAACCAAGCTGTACCCCGACCATCTTGGGCACATGTTCTCAGGACCTCTTGGGGGCTGTGTCATGGGCCTTGGTCACTCATATTTGGCTCAGAATAAATCTCTTAATATATTTTACCAAGTTTGACTCTTTTTGTCGACCTCCACATCTTGTCCCACTGGATAGTTTTTAGGGCCAACAACACACATGGAGCTGTCATCTCCTATGATAACAATGCCTTCTGGAATTCTTTCTGAAGGACCTGCTTGAGACTGTTTTACAGCTATTTTGTTATAAATAGAAGGAATACACTCCAAAATAATGATAAGAAGTATAGTATAGTTAATACATAAACTAGTAATATAGTTGTTTATTATCATTATCAAGTATTATATACTATGCGTTATTGTATTTGCTATACTTTTATATACCTGGTAGACCAACAGCATTACCACGAACATGAGTAATTTGTTATGCTATGACATTATAATGGCTACGATGTCTCCAGGTGATAGGAATTTTTCAGCTCAATTATAAACTTAGGGGCCACCATGGTATATGCTGCCCATTGTTGACCAAAATGTTGTTACGCAGTGCATTACTGTATATATTTTTTTGAGCCATTCTAATAGAAGTATTAATTATATGTATTTTCTATGAAAACTACATTGCTTTTTTTACACTTTAGTGCTAGAAAAGGAAGTGACTAATATTATTCCTTGTATGTTAATATTAGATACAATTGGTCATTGCATTATCTTTATGTATATATCCGAAATAACATTCTTTTTTTTTTTTTTTTTTTTT
>NW_026652282.1:77890034-77904965 GCF_009828535.3 Hylobates moloch
TTTTTTTTTTTTTTTTTTTTTCAGACGGAGTCTCTCTCTGTCGCCCAGGCTGGAGTGCAGTGGTGTGATCTCAGCTCACTGCAACCTCTGCCTCCTGGGTTCAAGTGATTCTCCTGCCTCAGCCTCCCCAGTAGCTGGGACTACAGGCGCCTGCCACCACACCCAGCTAATTTTTTGTATTTTTAGTAGAGATGGGGTTTCACTGTGTTAGCCAGGATGGTCTCGATCTCCTGACCTCATTATCCACCCCTCTAGGCCTCCCAAAGTGCTGGGATTACAGGCATGAGCCACCGCGCCCAGCTCCGAGATAGCATTCTTTACACTGTGTTCATTCATTAAACTCACTTCTTTCTGGCCTTATCCCTATTTCTTTCGCAGCTGTTCTTCAAACTGAACACTTCCCAAATGATTGTTACGCATCTAGTTTTATTTTATTTCCGGTATCAGTACAATTGAAACAAGAGAAGCCAGATCTTCTTCTTCAAAAAAAATCTAGAATCTAATACATGACTGAATGAAATATATTCAACATTTTCCTATTTTGTGCAAAATTCTCCAGTTTGTATTTTGATATTTTTAACACCATTCAGACTACACACATAATATGACTCTAAAAAACTGGTATCAATTTTCCAGTAAAAAAGCAAAAATTCTCCTTGGTTCTTTAGAAGCATTCATCAGTACCAATTATTTGAAAATATTAAAGTGGTAGATTGGTTATTAAGACAGAAGCAAGTCTTTCACTTTATACAGATCAAACTAACTGAAGCTTCTTTAAAAAGTTTTCTGTATCAGATCAGCACACATTCACATCTGTCAAAACTTGACATTCCTTATCAGGAAATATTCAGAGAAAATTTGCTTTTTGTTCTCTTGTGTGAAGTTCCTCACTTCTTCTTCCATTTATCTGGCATATGTTGAGGCCCTTTGAAACATATGTCACACCATTTTTTCTAGAGAATGAATATTTTTTCTATCTGAATGGATATGAAAATTTGCAAATATTCAATACTTATTTCATTGGTATTTGTTTTAAGCAAACATATTTAACCAAATATTTGCGATAACAATATTCAAGCTTTCCACAAGCTTTAAAACTGATTTTAATTGAATTTGCATGATTGATAATTGTTTATTGCCCCCAAAAGTCTAATGTAAATCTTAATAGGCAGTAAACTTTTATTCAACACTCTTAAGCAAAATATAGAAAATAAACCCAGAAATAACTAAGTTTCATGACGTTATCAAAGAATCTTTACATACAATATCTTAATTGCAAGTATAGTAATCTGCATTCAGACAAAGGAGATAGTATGTCTGCCTGTTAGACATCTAAGAACTATTTTTGAAAGACTTGAAATTACGTTTTTTAGCTTTCAATGATTTACTTCAATTCAAACAAACTAGCGTAATTCGTTAGAGCCCTTTTAATAATGAATTATGTTAATTATAAAGTAAAATATGGTTGCCACTAATTTATGTATGATTAACTTCTTCCTTTAACAGTGGCTATAAGTTCTCTAGTCATATCTACATATAGAGTGAGTGAATCAATTGTATGTAATGAAAAATTCATTCTAAAAATTATACCAGTTTCTTTCTGCCAAACTGATGCTAAATCAGCAATTTAGCCAAATCAGTATTATTGAAATTCTCCTCTGCTGTGGCCATCCTTTAGTGAACACTCACAAGAGACACAAATATTTTCACTTTTTTTGTCCAGTGAGCGAGGTCTGTCCACATACATCCTCCCCAAATTTCCTTGTCATCAATTATTTAATCACGTCCCTTCAAAGTCCCTGACCATCCAGGCATTTCTCTTCTCAAAATAAGTAAACAACCAACTTTATGGCTCAATGTTCTGCAAACTGGTAGGTTCTTTCTTTTACTACTGTCTTTTAGGGATGGCCCAGAAATAAGCTCTAGTGCTGTAGCTGTCTGCTTTTGGATAGTGTCTGAATATTTTGCAGAACCATTTGAAACCAGAGCTAATTCTTCTCTTCTGTCAACTGATTGTAGGAAATTCCCTGAGAGGCCATAGATACAGGTTGGGAGAGAGAAGGCTACGTAGCAGCAACAGGGAACATGTGCATTTGGTCCACTTCTTCATGTAGCTTACTTGTGCCCTCAGGACCTGTTTCAGCTTGGTCATATAAACACCACTTCCATCTGATGTTAGAATACTACAGTGCGTGCCCAGCTTCATAGCTTGGTAGGTAAGATAATGTCTTCTTTTATTTTTTTTTGAGACCAAGTCTATTTCTATCACCCAGGCTGGAGTGCAGTGGCGTGATCTTGGCGTACTGCAACCTCCCCCTCCTGAGTTCAAGTGATTCTCCTCAGCCTCCAGAGTAGCCGGGACTACAGGCGCACACCACCATGCCCAGCTAACTTTTTTGTATTTTTAGTAGAGACGGGGTTTCAACATGTTGGCCAGGCTGGTCTCAAACTCCTGATCTCAGGTGATCTGCCCACCTAGGCCTCCCAAAGTGCTGGGATTACAGGCGTGAGCCACCGCATCTGGCCCAGTAATGCCCTCTATATTGTGGGAAGCTCAAGTCCCATGGTAACCTGATGGCCCATGGTATAAGTCTTCAGCCTCTACTAAAGCCTAGTATCTGAAAAATTGCTCTTTTTCTCCTCTCCTTTCTCCTTTTTCTCCTTTCTCCTTTCCTTTCCTTTCCTTTCTTCTTTCTTTTCCCTTTTTCTTTCTCTTTCTTTTTCTTTTTCTTTTTTTAAGCTCTCACTCTGTCACCCAGGATGGAGTGCAGTGGCACAATCCTGGCTCACTGCAGTCTCCCGGACTCAAACCATCCTCCTTCCTCAGATCCCTGAGTAGCTGGGGCCACAAGCACATGCCACCATGCCCTGCTAATTTTTGAACTTGTTGTAGAGATGCGGTTTTGCCATATTGCCCAGGCTGGTTTTGAACTCCTGGGCTCAAGTGATCTGCCCACCTCAGCCTCCCAAACTACTGGGATTACAGGTGTGTGCCACTGCACCCTGCCAAAAATAGCTGTTTTTTTCAAAAGAGGAGTAGATATCCACAGAGGATGGCATGGCTTTGCTGAAAATCCTAAGGGTATGTACTATGAGGCAACTATAGGTATCTGCCAAAGATTTCAAATGGCATCCCTATCTGCCAACGAAACTTCAAGGATTATTGGATCTGCTAGATCGTATGACTCAAGTGGCAGAGTAGCTTGTACAGCAGCCCAGACCTGTTGCAGTGACTTCTTGGGTCCTACTCAAAACTAGCAGCTTCTCGTGTCATTTGGTAGATGAGCTAGAGAAACATATCAACATGATTGCTATGTTTCCTTCAAAATATCTCCAGAGATGCAGTATTGTTTTTAGTGTACTATTTTCCTGTGATGAATCTGTTCTATTAGCTTCCACTTGCCCTTTCCCACCATAATATTACCCACTCCACAGTTCAGGATAGCAATGTGTGGATTCTGCCGGATGCTGAGTGTGTCTACTCTAAATATGCATTCTGGAACTGGGGAAATAACCACTGGATGATTTCAGGAACACACAGGGCTCAGTGTAAGATGAACCTGAGCTAAAACTCCACTGATTTTCTGACCATTATAAGCCTCCACTTTGACTGGTGGCCTATAGTAATGTTTTGCGTCTCCTGGAATTAGTGACAGCTCAGAGCCAGTGTCCCTGAAAGATAGTATTATTTCCTTTTCCCCAAATGCACACTTACACTGGTGAAAGACTGTAGATCCCTTTAGGGAAGGCTGAGAGAAAGATTAACAGTATGCATTTTTGTCAATGTACTAAGGACTCAGCCACCCATTCATTCAAGGTGTTCTGGGACTATTAACATAGAGAATAAACCAATATCGAAATTACATTACAAGGGAAAATACTACCATATCATTTCCTACTCTAGGCCTAGAATCTTTTAACAAACCATTGTAGTGGTTATTTTGTTTGGTTTTGGTTCTGTTTTTGTGAAGCAGATTCTCAAAGTAAGACATACTCACTGTAGAAATGTGGAAGACACATTATGCATTTCAAAGATAATCACTACTCTGATTTTCAAAATTTGAATACCTTTTCAAAAAGTACTTATAAAAATTAATTATTAATATTTGCACATATGTTTAGAATATACAATTTAGGGCAACTAGTTTCAAATAGATTCCTTTTTAATTCATGGTTTTTAAATTTAATAATTATTTTTAATCTCAGTTTTATTTAATAGATTGAGTCCTCAAACTACGTAAAAAGTTTCATTAGATCTAGACAATTTTTGGTAAAAAATCTCAGGTCTGCGCTTCTGGAAATTCAGAACTAGAAAGAAGTTAGTATATTGATAGCCTTTAATTATAATCTTTGCTAAATTTTAAGATAATTATAATTCACACAACAAAAATGGATTGTGGAAGTAAAAATAAAATGTGTCAGAAGTCATAACCTAGCAAGCTCAATTTGGAGCGTTCCCTTCTGATTCTGCCAGTTATTTTTCTTTCCATAAAGAAGAAAAATATTCACTTTCTATGGCATGTGGTTTTCTACTCCGTATAGTTTATCATCTAAGATCCCATGTATGTATAAGCAACAGGAAAGTATCTTCAGAGCTTGTGGCACCCTCAAGTCTGCATGTATTCTTTGTCTAATCAGGACAGGAAGGTTTTTCTTTTTTCTCTCATTACTTGTCTCAATATTGGAAGTACAGCAATAACATTAATATGTGGTAGAAATAAATAGTCAAAATTTAACTTTAGTTATTGAGTTTTGGCATGGTTTGAACTTAGAGTTCTACTTTACTTGTAGGAAAATGGTAGAATTCCAGGAAGAGAATTAGGTAAATGTACACATAAAAATCTAATAAATATTCTGAAATACATACATACATATATACATATATAGGTATAAAAGTATTCTGGTATCTTTTGGATTTTTTATTATAGTAAAATATACATAACATAAAATTCACAATTTTAACCGTTTTCAGTTGTACAGTTTTTGGCACAGAGTACATTCACATAATTATGCAATCATCACCATTGTTCATCTTTAGAACTTTTTTATCTTCAAAAACTGAAACTCTTTACCAATTAAACAATAATTCTCAATTCTGCCTTTCTCCAGCCACTGGAAACCACCATCCTACTTTCTTCCTCAATAAATTTGACCACTCTAGGTATCTCCAATAAGTGGATTCATGCAATATTTCTGCTTTAGTGTTTGGCTTATTTCATATAGCATAATGTCTTCAACATTGTGCTATATATGTTGTATGTTTGTAACATGTATCAGAGTTTCCTTCCAATGGATATGTATGTATGTATATAACAAATGTGGTTTATCCATTCATCCGGTGATGGACATTTGGATTGTTTCTACCTTTGGGCTTTTGTAAAGAATGCTTCTATGAACATTGGTGGACAAATACCTGTGTGAGTCCCTGCTTTAATTCTTTCGGGTATGTAACCAGAAGTAAAATTATTGGATCAAATGTTAATTCTATGCTTAATTTTTTGAGACTTTTTTTTGTCAAAAATCACTTGGTCATATATATAAGAGCTTATTTCTGAAATCAGTATTTTATTATACTTGTCTATGTTTTGGACTTTATGTCCATACCACACTGTTTTGAATACTACAGCTTTGTGGTTAATTTTCATATTAGGAAGTGTGAACCTTTCAAATTGTTATTCTTTTTCAAGCTGCTTTTGGCTATTCAAGGTCCCTTGAAATTTCAAATAAATTTTAGAATGAGTTGTACTATTTCTGCAAAAGTGTTGGGATTTTGACAAGTATTGCATTGAAGTTGTAGATCTTGTTTTGATTATACTAACATTTTAACAATATTTTCTTTCAATACATGAACATGGATGTCTTTCTATTTATTTGTGGTTGATTTATTTGACCAACGTTTTGTAGCTGTTAATTTATATGTCTTTTGCTTCATTGTTCATGTTTATTCCTAAGTATTATATTCCTTTTGATGATCTTGCAAATTATTTTTATTCATAATTTCCATTTTCAATTGCTTAATTTTAGTGTAGAGAAACATAACTGATTGTTCATGTTGATTTTAAATCCTGTAAATTTGCAAGATGTAAAATTTGTTTAAGTGCAACAGTTTTTTGTGGGTTCTTTAGGATTTTCTACATATAAGATCATGTTATCTGTGAACAGAGGTAATTTACTTCTTTCTTTCCAATCTGGATGTGTTGTATCTTTTTTTTTTTTTAATTTTTGCCCAATTTCTCTGGCTAAAACTTCTAATACTATGTTGAACAGAAGTAGTGAAACCAAAAATCTTTGTTTCTGATCTCAAAGAAAATGCTTTAAGCTTTTCACTACTGAGCATAATGTGCACTTTGGGTTTTTTCACCTATGGCTTTTATTATATTTAATTAATTTTTTCTAGTCCTAGTATGTTGAATGCTTTTATCTGAAAAAGATGTGGAATTTTGTCATATGCTTTTTCTGCATCAAGTAAAATGATCACATGGTACATACCTCTCACTCTGCTAATGTGAATGAGTTCCAAATTGTCATGTTGTATAATATTTTAATAGGCTGTTAAATTAAGTTTGCTAGTATTTTTAAAGAATTTTTGTATAAATATTTTTAAGGGATTTCGATCTGTAGTTTTCTTTTCTTGTAATATCTTTGTCTGACTTTGATTCCAAGGTAATGCTAGTTCCAAGAGTGGGTGATGAAGTGTTCCATCTTTTTCAAGGTTTTGGAAGAGTCTGAGAAGAATTGTTATTAATTATTTAAATGTTTAGTAGAATTGATCAGTGAATCCTTCTGATTCACATCATCACTTTGCTGGGAAGATTTTGATTATTGATTTGTTCTCCTTACTACTTATCATTCTATTCAGATTTTCTATTTATTCCTGATTTGGTCTTGTTATATTATGTGTTTCCAAGAATTTATACATGTCATCTAGTTTATCCAATGTGTTGGTATACCGTTGTTCATAGTACTCTCTTATAATCCTTTTTATTTCTGTGATATTGGTAGTAATATCCCATTTTCATTTATGATTTCAGTAATTGGCATCATTCCTCTTTTATTGTTAGTGTAGCTAAAGCTTGTCAATATTGTAGAACTCTTTGAGAATCAACTTTTTGGTTCTGTTGATTTAATCTATTGTTTTTATATACTCTATTTATCTCTGCTGTAGTCCTCTATTACCTTATTAATGTTAGTCTGGTTGTTTTATCCACTATTGCAAATGAGGTAATGAAGTCTCTAACTTACTGTGAGCTGTGAATTTCTATGTTTCATTATGTCAATGTTTCCTTCATGTATTTTCAAGCTCTGAGTTTTGGTGTATACATGTTTAAAATTTTTATACCTTTTTGGTGATTTGACTCTTTTATCAAAGTATAATACTTTTCTTCGGCTCTTATACCAGTTTTTGATTTAGAGTTTATTTTGTCTAAAGTAAGTATAGCCACCCCTGCTCTCTTTTGTTTACTATTTGCATGTTAGATCATTATTTTTTTCAACCTACTCATCTTTTAGATCAAAATTATTCTCGAGTAAACTGCATATAATTTAATCCAGTTTTTAATTCATTCTGCAAATGTATGACTTTTGATTGGGGAATTTAACCCATTTATCATGAAAGTAATTACTAATAAAGACTTACTTTACTTTTTTATTATTTATTTGTTTTCTGTATGTCATATCTTTTTTTCCACCTTATTTCCTCCATTACTACCTTCTTTGCTATTCAGTTGATTTTTTGTAACAGCACACTTTTAATTCTTTTTTATTTCCTTTTGTGCATATTCTATAGATATTGTTCGAGGTTACCATGAGAGTTATGTATAACATCCAAAGTTACAACAATCTATTTTGAGTTGATAGCAAGTTAGTTAATTAATAGCAAGTCACTTTCTTAGTTAATTCCTAGGTGTTTAATTTTATTTGTAGCTATTGTAAATGGGAGTACTTTTTATATTTTTTTCAGATTGTTCACTATTGGTATATTGAAAAACTACTAATTTTTGTATGTTGATTTTGTATCCTACAACTTTACTGAATTTGTTTTTTGTTGTTGTTGTTGAGACAGAGTTTCACTCTGTCACCCAGGCTGGAGTGCAGTGGCGCAATCTCGGCTCACTGCAAGCTCCGCCTCCCGGGTTCACGCCATTCTCCTGCCTCAGCCCCCCGAGTAGCTAGGACTACAGGCGCCCGCCACTGCGCCCGGCTAATTTTTTGTATTTTTAGTAGAGACGGGGTTTCACCGTGTTAACCAGGATGGTCTCGATCTCCTGACCTCGTGATCCGCCCGCCTCGGCCTCCCAAAGTGCTGGGATTACAGGCGTGAGCCACCAGGCCTGGCCTGCTGAATTTGTTTATCAGTTCTAAAAGTTTTTTTGTAATGTCTTTAGGTTTTTCCAAATATAAGATCTTAACATCTGCAGACAAGGATAATTTGATTTCTTTCTTTCCAATTTGGATTCCACTTACATCCTTCTCTTTTTTGATTGCTCTAGCTAAAACTTCTAGTACTAGGTTGAATAATAGTGGTGACATTGGGCATGTTTGTTATTTTCCAAATCTTGGAGGAAAAACTTTCAGTTTTTTCCCATTTAGAATAATACTGTGAGTCTGTCTTACATGGCTTTTATTATGTTGAGATATGTTCCTTCTATCTGCAGTTTTTGGAGAGTTTTTATCATGAGAGGATATTGAACTTTCTAAAATGCTTTTCCAGCATTAATTGAAATGGTCGTATGTTTTTGTTCTTCATTCTGTTCATATGATGTATCACATCGATTGATTTGTGTATGTTGAACCATCTTTGCATCCCAATGATAAATGCCATTTGGTCATTATGAATGATCTTTCTAGAACATTGTTGAATTCCATTTCCTAGTATTTTGTTGAGAATTTTTGCATCAACACTCTTCAGAGATACTGGACTGTAGTTTTCCGTTGTTGCTGTGTCTTTGGTTTTGGTATCAGGGTAATACTGGTTTTATGAAATGAGCTTGAAATTATTCTCTCCTCCTTTATTTTTTGGAATAATTTGAGTAGGATTTATATTAGTTAGTCTTTAAATGTTTGGAAGAATTCAGCAGTGAAGCCATTGGAACACAGGCATTACTTTAGTGGGAGATTTTTAATAAGGCTTTTATCTCATTACTTGCTATTGGTCTGTTCATGTTTTGGAATTTTTTACTGTTTCAATCTTGGTAGGTTTCATGTGTCTGGGAATTTGTCAATTTTTTCAAAATTTTTCAAATTATTGCCATATAGTTGCTCATAGTAGCCATTAACGATCTTTTGAATTTCTTCAGTATCAGTTGTAATGTCTCATTTTTCAATTAAGATTTTATTTATCTTCTCTCATTTTTTCTTAGTCTGGCTAAAGGTGTGTCTTTTTTTTAACTTTTCAAAAAATCACCTTTTTATTTTATTAAACTCTTGTACTTTTTTCATTTCAATTTCATTTATTTCTGCTCTGATCTTTAATATTAACTTTCTTTTAGTAATTTTGGGTTTGGTTTGTTCTTGCTTGTCTAGTTCTCTAAGATGCATCCTTAGATTTGTTTATTTGAAATTATTTCTCTTTTTTGATGTAGGCGCTTATAATTATAACCTTTCTTGTTACTGCTTTTGCTGTATCCTATAGGTTTTGGTATGTTGTGTTTCCATTATCATTGGTTTCAATAATTTTTTTTTTCAATTTTCTTCTTAATTTCTTTACCCACTGGTCATTCAGGAACATATTATTTAATTTCCATGTTTTTGTATAGTTTCCAAAATTTCCCCTATTATTAATTTTTAATTTTATTCTATTGTGATCAGAGTGAAGGCTTGAAATTATTTCAAGTTTTTGAATGTTTTAAGACCTGTTTTGTGACCTAACGTGTTATAGCCTTGAGAATAATCCATGTGCTGAGGACAACAATGTGTATTCTGCAGCCATTGGATGAAATGTCCTATAAATATCTATTAGATACATTTAGTCTACGGTGCAGATTAAGTCCAATGTTTCTTTATTGATTTTCTGTCTGTGTAAGACCCGCCATGGAAATCTCCAGCAATTATTGTATTGGAGCCTATCTCACTATCTCTAATAATATTTGCTTTATATATCTGGGTCCTCCAGTGTTGGGTGCATATATATTTAAAATTGATATATCCTCTTGTGGAATTGACCCCTTTATCATTATATAGTGACCTTCTTGTCTTCTTAATGATTTTGTCTTGAAATCTGTTTTGTCTGAAATAAGTATTGCTAGTCCTGCTCTTTTTGGTTTCCCATTGGTATGGAATATATTTTTCCATCCCTTCATTTTCAGTCTATATGTGTCTTTAAAAGTGAGATGTTTTTCTTGTGAGTAACAGATCAATGGGTCTTCTGTTTTCATCCATTTAAAAAGTATGTCTGTTTATTATAGAGTTTAGTCCATTTACATTCAATGTTATTATTAATAAGTAAGGACTTATTCCTGCCACTTTGTTATTTATTTTCTGGCTATTTTGCTGTCCACTCTGCCTTTTCTTTTCTTCCTGTCTTCCTCTAGTGAAGGTAATTTTCTCTGGTGATATGATTTAGTTTTTTGATTTTTAATTTTCTGTGTCTCCATTGTATGTTTTCTGGTTTGAGGTTACCATGGGGCTTGCAAATGATATATTATAACCCCTTATTTTAAGCTGATAACAATTTCACACTGTTTGCATAAGTAGACAAACAAACAAAAGTAACATTAATAAAACCTCTACATCTTAATTATTTCACTTTTTAGCTTTTTGTTGTTTCTATTTCTAAGCTTTTAATTTAAGAGTAGTTTACACAGCACAGTTGCAGTGTTATAACAATTTGTGTTTTTCTGTGTACTTACTATTCCAGTGAGGTTTGTATCTTCAGATGATTACTTATTGCTCACTAACATCCTTTTCTTTCTGATTGAAGTACTCCCTTTAGCATTTCTTGTAGTACAGGTCTGATGTTGAAGGATATTTTTGCCAGATACACTATTCTAGGGTAAAAGATTTTTACCTTCAGCACTTTAAATATGTCATGCCAATCCCTTCTGGCCTATAAGGTTCCCACTGAAAAGTCTATGGCCAGACATATTGGAGCTTCCTTGTATACTATTTGTTTCTTTTTTCTTTCTGCTTTTAGAATCCTTTCTATATCCTTGACTTTTGGGAGTTTGATTATTAAATGCCTTCAGGTAGTCTTTTCTGGGTTAAATCTCTTGTTCTATAACCTTCTTGTACTTGGATATTGACATCTTTCTCTAGGTTTTGGAAGTTCTCTATTATTATCCCTCTAAATAAACATTCTACCCATAGCGCTTTCTTTACATCTTCTGAAATTCCAATAACTCTTAGATTTACTCTTGAAAATATTTTCTAGATTGTGTGGGCATGCTTTATTGTTTTATTTCTTTTGTCTCCTCTGACTGTGTATTTTCAAATAGACTGTCTTCAAGCTCACTAGTTCTTCTGCTTGATAAATTCTGCTTTTAAAGGAATCACACATTCTTCAGTATGCCAGTTGCATTTTCCAGCTCTAGAATTTCTGCTTAATTCTTTTTATTATTTTAATATTCTTCTTCAATTTATCTGATAGAATTCTGGACTTCTTCTCTGTGATATCATAAATTTATTTGAGTTTCTTCAACACAACTATCTTGAATTCTTTCTCTGAAGGGTCACATATCTCTGTTTCTCCAGGATTGGTCTCTGGTGCCTTATTTAATTTGTTGGTTGAGGTCATGTTTTCCAAGATGGTGTTGGTGCTAGCAGATGTTCTTTGGTGTCTGAGCATTGAAGAGATAGGTATTTATTGTAGTCTATATTATCTGGGCTTATTTGTAAACTTCCTTTTTGGGAGGTCTTTCTAGATGTTTGTAATGACTTGGGTGTTGCTATCTATGCTGTAGCTGCTTTAGTGGGCACCCCAAGCCCAGTAATGCTATGCTTCTTGCAAACTTGTAGAGAGGTACCACTTTTATGGTCTTTGATAAGATCCAGAGGAATTCTCTTTATTACCAGGCACAGATTCTTGTTCTCTTCCCTTATTTTCTCCCAACAGAGTCTCTCTGCTTGTTCTGAGCCACCTAATGCTGGAGGTGGAGCAACACAAGCAATCCTGTGGACACCACCACCACTGTAACTGCAATGTGTCAGACCTGAAGCCAGCACAACACTGGATCTCATCTGAGGCCTGCTGCTGTAACCACTCCCTGGCTACTCCCTATGTTTGCTTTAAGCCCTGGGGCTCTACAATCAGCCAGTGGCAAAGCCAGCCAGGCCTGTGTCCTTCCCTTCGGGGCAGTGAGGTTTCCCAGGTCTTAACTGAATCTAGAGGTGCCGTCTGGGTGTCAGGGACTAGAGTCAAAAACCT
The DNA here is from genome assembly GCF_009828535.3 of Hylobates moloch. Lineage (NCBI taxonomy): Eukaryota > Metazoa > Chordata > Mammalia > Primates > Hylobatidae > Hylobates > Hylobates moloch. The sequence goes on from NW_026652282.1 coordinate 77,902,396, forward strand.
TCTAAGTTTACCTGGTGTTCTATTGTACTACTGCTTAGCTGACTGTCAAACCACAAGATGCAGTCCTTCCCACTCTTCCCTCTCCTTTCCAAAGGCAGAGGAGCCTCATCCCATAGCCACCACCAGCCCCAGCACGAGGAGTACTCAGACTACCACAAATATTCCCTTAAGGCCCAGGTCTCTTGTGTTATGCTGTTTTTTCCAACCTGAGCTTCAAGTTAGGTGAAACAGAGACCAGTTTTGTAAGCAGCCCCCAGACAGGTTGGAATGTTGCAAATAAGATCTGTTCTGCTCCCTGATTTGAGAGAGGGATTTTGAACAAGGCTGCTTTTTTTTCCAGAGAAAAATCACATTGCTCTGTGGAGGAGGTGAAATAAAGTTGAACAAAAATACCACAAAATTTTCTACCAGTTTTGAATGTGGCATGTGGCTTTTTCTTTTCTTTTTTTTTTCTTTCTTTTCTTCTTCTTCTTTTTTTTAAGATGGAGTTTCACTCTTGTTGCCCAGGCTGGAGTACAATGGCGTGACCTCAGCTCACTGCAACCCCCGCCTCCTGGGTTCAAGCAATTCTCCTGCCTCAACCTCCTGAGTAGCTGGGACTACAGGCATGCGCCACCACGGCGGACTAATTTTGTATTTTTAGTAGAGACGTGGTTTCTCCCTGTTGGTCAGGCTGATCTTGAACTCCCGACCTCAGGTGATCCGCCCACCTCTGCCTCCCAAAGGGTTGGGATTACAGGCATGAGCCACCAGGCCCAGCCGTGGCTTTTTCTTAACTGGATGTTTGCTTGACTGCTGTAGGACTTTCACTGAATTTTTTTGAGCAATGTTTTGTACTTTTTCATTTACAAGCCCTTTGCCTCGTTGTTTATATTTATTCATAAGTATTTTATTATTTTTGATGGTCTGTAAATTGAATTTTTTCATAATTTCCTTTTTGAATTGCTCAATTTGATTGTAGAAAACAATTCTATTTTTTTTTGTATTGACGTTGCATCCTGCAAATTTGCTGAATTTGTTTAAATGTAACAGTTTTTAGTAGTCTTTTTAGAATTTTCCACATATAAGATCATGTTATCTGTGCACAAAGGCAATTTACATCATTTCCAATTTGGATGCCTTGTAACTACAGTTATCGAAGTCAGTCTCTAGTTGTTGTTCTTGCTACTGATTTTTTGTGTTTCCAAGAATAATGTGGGACTGAATCATCTACTCTGCCATTTTACTGGTGTCACTCCCTAAATAATTTTTGGAAATTATTATTTTCACACATCTTCAGCTACCATTAGAACTTAATTTTGCTTATTTAGTTGAAAATATATTTTATAGAACCAGAGGGGAAAAATACAACCAACAAAAACAACAGTAAAAACAGCAAAATTATCTATACTTATCATTGAAAAACTAATTTGATTTTCAAATGTAATGTATATTAAGTAGGTGATTGGTAATTTAAAATTAACATAATATTTTTGATTTTATAGAATTTCTTAAAGCTCATTATGTTAAGGCACAAATTGAAAATAAATAGCTTCATTTTATATTCTAAAAAACTATCATTTGCGATCAAGTCCACATAGTAACTGTCTACCTTAAACTTCTCATTTTTAGAAATTCAAAGCCATCCCAGACTAACAAAAGAGTTGATATGCCAGTAAACTAACATTTTCCTCCTGAACCTTTGAGAGTACATTGCTGACATGATGCCTTCCCATTCTGAATATTTTAGTTTTTTCTATGAAAAGGACATTCTCTAGTAACCACAACACTCAACATCAAAAAATTTGATATAGATAAATTACTGCTATCTAATGTTTCAATACCATTAGAGATTTTCCAGTTGCCCCCAAAACATATTTTAAAACACAAGGTTCCAGTTCAGAATGGTACTTTGTATTTTGTTGTCAGATCTCTTTAAGTTTCCATCAATCTCCAATAGTTCCTGAGCCTTTCCATGATTTTAATGATTTTCATACTTTTGGAAATTGCAGGCTAGTTTTTTTAATAGAATGTTTCTTAATGTGGCTAGATCTGATATTTTGTCATGGTTAGAGTTATGCATCTTCGGCAGCAACATTACATAAGTGATTTTCTTTTCTTATTGCATCCTATCAAGTGTCATATTATTTAAATTTGTTCTGTGACCAATAATGTTAACTGTTATCACTTGATTAAGAGGATGTCTGTTTACTAGCCTTTTCCACTGTGGAGGTATTCTTTATTCATCTGTAATTAATAAATATTTTATGGAGCGCTATTCTCAGAATATGTAAATATTCTGCACCAGTCTTGCAACATATTAATGCAGTTTTCTATATCAGTATAAATTTGTGGTTTCCTGTTTTATATGAGGAGTTATGATCCATTAGTTATTTTATTATGTTGCTAAAATTGACCAAGATTTGGCTGGTGGAAGTCTTTGCAAGCGGGTTTTAGTGTTTTTTTTTTTTTTGACATGTCAACATCATCTGATGAGCACTTTTTTCTCCTTGCCCAAATTACTGTTCCACCATCATCAAAACTTTTCCTTCCCCAATCATATATATATATATATATATATATATATATAT
>NW_026652282.1:77904975-77988191 GCF_009828535.3 Hylobates moloch
TGTAACAAACCTGTACATTGTGCACATGTACCCTAAAACCTAAAGTATAATAATAAAATAAAATAAAATAAAAAGAAATCTGAATTCATTCAGATTCTTACTAAAAATATATAAGACCATGTGTGTTTATTTTTCCCTTGTTCTCTTTTTGGAAGTTTATACAATCTCATTTTTCCTAGTGTTCTGAAACATTACAATGATTTGTTTTTATGCGGGTCCATTTCTATCCGTTTGCTGGGTCCTCAGTAATGCTTGTTTGTCTGAAAATTTGTAGCCTTCTATTTAGGAGAAAATTTGTGAATTGTTTCTTCCATTCAGCTTTTTAAAAATTCTCTTTTTCTTTCTTATTACTTTCTCGTGTAGAACTTCTATTGGAACTCTAATTTTATAACCTATGTTTTTTTTTTTTTTTTTATCTCTTTGTTTTATTGCTTACCTACAGGAAAGATTTTAAAATTTAAAAAAAAAATCAAGAGTTCTTTTCTCCTCTGAATGCTCCTTTCACAATTGCATGTTCTTATTTCATGAATATAAACTTGTATTTTCTCAGATATGAAAGAAACATTTTATTCTATATCTGAGAAGGAAGATATATTTTTGATATGCTGGTTTTCCTGTTTTGGGGTATCATATAATCCAGCAATATCAGTGAGGATTGACAGTTCTTTTAATTAGTTGAGGAACCTACATACTGTTCTCCATAGAGGTGATACAATTAACATTCCTACCAACAGTGTCCAAGAGTTCCCCTTTCTTTCCATCCTCACCAGCCATTGTTATTGCCTGTCACTTGGATGAAAGCTATTTAAACTGGGTGAGATGATAACCCATTGTAGTTTTGATTTGCATTTCTCTGATAATTAATGATTTGAGAATTTTTTGTTATACCTGGTTGCCGTTTGTATGCCTTCTTTGTGTGTCTGTGTATATATGTGTGTGTTTTATTTCAGCAGCTTTAAGGGTACAAGTGCTTTTTGGTTATGTGGATGAATTGTATTGTGGTCAGGCATGTCCTTGCTCTGGCTCTAAACATGCATGTACAAGCAGTGGCCTCAGTGAGGATCAGGGAGCAGTTCTCTGGCTGCTGTGGTGATGTTTCACAGGGAAGCACAACTGACTATGCTGCACAGAAGAATACACAAAGGGAATGGGGAGTAGCAGCTGGCAATGAGCTCCACCCAGTTCCCATGCACTTGGCAAGCCACAGTGTCCCACTAGCAGCAGCTAGCTGGGTTCCAAGTAGTCTGTACTCAGAACTCAAAACTGTCCCCAGCAATAAAGCTTCCCTGCTAAGAAAGAAACCTCCCGGCTTAATGGGGTTTTCAGGCCAGACTCCTCCAAATCCCTTCTGTGAAGCAGGGACATCAAGTTTCTGTGCCCAAGGCTATATCACACTTTCCACTCACTTCTCATTTCTGGCCAAGGGGGTCCATTCCCATTCAGGATTATATTATGAATCTCAGTTGGTAGCTTCTCTCAATCTGTGACTTCTGCCTGAGTTAGCTGGCTGACTTCCACAAGGTCCCCTGTGAGGTAAGATCAGAATTGGCTTGCCTTCATCCCCACTGGAATCTAGGACTGCACACAAAGCATGTGCAATGTTGATCCTTCCCATATACTCTCCACCGCTTACTAAATCGGCTCAAGTGCTGGGTAGGGTTAAAGCATTTCCCCTCCATGGCCTGGGATTGCCAGGTTCCCCAGTGAAAGTGTATATATGCCAGAGGCATGGTCTCCCCCTCTCACACTGTGGGGACTCGCAGTTTTCTGCCTGACTCACATTGTAGGCTGCAGCCAACCACTTTTTCAAAGGGTCTGTGGTTTTGTAAAGTTTTCCTGCTTAGTTACTGTGTTGCTTATTGGAAAATATATGTCCACAGTCTGTCTCTACACATTACTTTTTCTTTTCAAGTGGGAGAGACATGCTAAGACGTTCTCCAATCCTGAGGTTGATGGGAAAATGTATATCTTCTTTTGAGAAATACCTGTTAAGATATTTTACCCAATTTTTCATTGGTTTGTTTTTTTCTTATTAGGTAGTTTGAACTTCTTATATATTCTGATTATTAATCCCTACTCAGATGGGTAGTTTGAACATATTTTTTCACCCCGTGGGTTGTTTCTTAACTTTGTTGATTGTTTCCTTTTTGTGCAGAAGTCTTTTTTGTTTGTTTTGTTTTTTTAACATAATGTGATCCCGTTTTTTGCTTTGGTTGTCTATGCTTTGTAGGTATTACTCGAGAAATATTTCTCCAGACCAATGTCCTAGAGATGTTTCCCTATGTTTTCTTTTAGTACTTTCATGGTTTCATCTCCTAGGTTCAAGGCTTTAACTCATTTTGATTTGATTTTTTGTATATGGCAAAAGATATGTGTCTAGTTTCATTCTTCTGCATATGATATCCAGTTTTTCCAGCACCATTTATTGAAGAGACTATCCTTTCTCCAATGTATACTCTTGGTAACTTTGTCAAAAATCAGTTCACCATAGATATATAAATTTATTTCTGGCTTCTTTATTCCATTCCATTTGTCTATATGCCAGTACCGTGTTCTTTTGGTTACCGGAGCCCTGTAGTGAAATTTCAAATAAGGTAATGTGATTCTTCCAGTTTTGTTATTTTTTTCTCAGAATGGCTTGGATATTTTTTTTGTGTGTGGTTCCATATAAATGCTAGGATTAGTTTTTTGTTTGTTTGTTTTAGATTTCTGTGAAGAGTGTCATTGGTATTTTGTTAGGGATTGCCTCAAATCTATAGTATTTTGGATAGCATGGAAATTTTAGTAATATTGATTCTTTAAATCCATAAACATAATTGTGTGTGTGTGTGTTCTTTTCAATTGCTTTCATCAATGCTTTATAGTTTTCTTTGTAGAGATCTCTCATATCTATGGTTAATTTCTAGGTGTTTTATTTGTATCTATTGTAAATGAAATTACTTTCTTGATTTCTCTTTCAGATTTTTTGCCTTTGGCACATAGAAATGCTAATGAATTTGTATGTTGACTTTGCATCTGCAACTTTACTGGGTTTGTTCATTAGTTATCATAGTTTTTTTGGTGAAGTATTTGTGTTTATCTAAATATAAGACTATTTCATCTGCAATCAAGGATAATTTAACTTATGTTCCAGGTTGGATGCACTTTTTTTCTGTTGTCTAATCTCTCTAGCTAGGACTTCCAGTACTATGTTAAATAACAGTGGTAGTTTTTTTTTTTATTATTCAGTATGACACTAGCTGTGGATCTATCTAATAAGTGTTTTATTGTGTTGATGCATATTACTTCTATAACCCAGTTTTTGAGAGTTTTTACAATGAAAGGATGTTGAATTTCATCAAATTGTTTTTCAGCATCAGTTGAAATGATTACATAGTTTTTGTTCTTTATTGTGTTGATATGATGAATCACATTGATTTATTTCTGTAGTTAAACCTTCTTTGCATCACTAGGATAAATCCCACTTGGTCAAGTTGAATGATCTGTTAATCCATTGTTTAATTGGATTTGTTAGTATTTCGTTAATTATTTTTGCATCAATGTTCATCAGAGATACTGGCACATAGTTTTCTTTTTTTGTTGTGTCTTTTTCTGGTTTTGGTGTCAGGGTAATACTGGCTTTGTAGAATTAGTTTGGAAGTATTTTATCCTCCTCTACTTTTGGGAATAATTTGAGGATGATTGTATTTAGTTCTTTTTAAAATGTTCAGTAAAATTCAACTGTGAAGTCATTGATTCCTGGGCTTTTCTTTGATAGGAGACTTTTTATTATGGCTTTGATCTTGTCGTTAAGGTTTTGGTTTTCTTCATTGTTCTATTTTGGTAAGTTGTGTTGTTAGTAATGTATCCATTTCTCCTAGGTTTTCCAATTTATTGTCATATACTTGCTCTAGTAGTCACTAATTATCCTTTGAATTTGTGCAGTATTAGTTGTAATATCTCTTTTTGATTCTCTGATTTTATTTATTTTATTGTCTCTTTGTTTTTTAGTTTGCCTAAAAGTTTGTTGACTTTATCTTTTATGAACACCAACTTTCCTTTCATTAATATTTTGTAATTGATTTTAGTTTTAATTTCACTACTTCTGCTCTGATCTTTATTATTTCTTTCCTTCTACTAACTTTTGGTTTGCTTAGTAGGTGCTTTCTTAGTTCTTTAAGATGCATCATTGTTCATTTGAAATTTTTCTACCTTTTTAATGTAGGTACTTACTGCTGTAAACCTTTTCTTAGTGATGGTTTGCTGTATTCCATAAATTTTGATATGTTTTATTACTATTGTTATTTGTTTCAAAAAATTTTAATTTTTTTAAATTTCTTTATTGACCAACTAGTCATCAGGAGCATATTGATTAATTTCCATGTGTTTGTATAGTTTCCGAAGTTCCTTTTGTTATTGATTTCTAGTTTTATTTAATTTTGGTCAGAGGACATGCTTGATATAATTCCCTTCTGTTTTTGGAATGCTTTAAGACTTGTTCTATGGCCTAAAATATGATCTATCTTTGAGAATGATCCACATGCTGAAGAAAAGAATGTGTACTCTGCAGCTATTGAATGAAATGTTCTGTAACTATCTATTAGCTGCATTTGGTCTATAGTGCAGGTTAAGTTCAGTGTGTCTTTGCTGATATTCTATCTAGGTAATCTACTCAATGCTGAAAGTTGGAAGATGAAGTCTCTGGCTATTATTGTATTGGTGTCTATTTCTCTCTTTAATAATATTTGCTTCACATATCTAAGTGCGCCAGCATTGGGTGCATATTTAAATCCATTTAAATTGTTATATTCACTTGCTGAATATAACAATTCACCAAGACTCTTTTGTCACTATTTAATGACCCACTTTGTCTCTTTTCAGAATTTTTGTTGTAAAATATATTTTATCTGATAGAAGTATAGGCACTCCTGCTCTTTTTCTGGTTTCTGTTGGCATAGAGTATGTTTTCCATTCCTTTATTTTCGGTCTGTGTATTTTATGGGTGAGTTGAATTTCTTATAGGCAGCACATAGTTGGGTCTCTTTTTACAATCTATTCAGGCACTTTATGTCTTTTGATTGGATATTTTTGACTGTTTATATTCAATGTAATTGATAAGTGAGGACTTTACTGACATTTTATTATTTGTTTTCTGACTTTTTTGGTGTTATCTCCCTTCTTTCTTCCTTTATCTTCATTTGTATAAAGGTGATTTTTCTCTTGTGGTGTGTTTTAATTTCATGCTTTTTATTTTTTGTATGTCTACTGTAGGTCTTTTGATTTGAGGTTACCATGAGGCTTGTAAACGACATTTTATAAACGATCATATTAAACTGATGACAATTTAATTCTGATTGCAAACAAACCCAACTAATAAATAACTCATACAATTTATAAACTTTAACTCCATCACCCCAAACTTTCTAACTTTTTGTTGTTTCTATTGATATCTGTTTATTATATTTACATCTTTTTTTAAGTTATACTTTAAGTTCTGGGATACACGTGCAGAATGTGCAGGTTTGTTACATAGATATACATGTGCCATAGTTGTTTGCTGCACCCATCAACCCGTCATCTACATTAGGTATTTGTCCTAATGCTACCCCTCCCCTTGCCCCCGACCCCCTGACAAGCCCCAGTGTGTGATATTCCCCCCCTGTGCCCATATGTTCTCATTGTTCAACTCCCACTTATGAGTGAGAACATGCGGTGTTTGGTTTTCTGTTCCTGTGTTAGTTTGCTGAGAATGAAGAGCTTCGGCACAGCAAAAGAAACTATCATCAGAGTGAACAGGCAACCTACAGAATGGGAGAAAATTTTTGCAATCTATCCATCTGATAAAGGGCTAATATCCAGAATTTACAAGAAACTTAAACAATTTTACAAGAAAAAACAAACAACCTCATCAAAAAGTGGGCGAAGGATATAAACAGACACTTTTCAGAGGAAGACATTTATGCGGCCAACAAACATGAAAAAAAGCTCATCATCACTGGTCATTAGAGAAATGCAAATCAAACCACAATTAGATACCATCTCATGCCAGTTAGAATGGCAATCACTAAAAAGTCAGGAAACAACAGATGCTGGAGAGGATGTGGAGAAATAGAAATGTTTTACTATTTTTTGGGGGGGGAAGGTTGTGTATGTCTAGTAATGTATCTGCTTTTACACTGTGGGTGGGAGTGTAAATTAATTCAACCATTGTAGAAGACAGTGTGGTGATTCCTCAAGGATCCAGAACCAGAAATACCATTTGACTCAGCAATCCCATTACTGGGTATATACCCAAAGTATTATAAATCATTCTACTATAAAGACACATGCACACATATGTTTATTGCAGCACTATTCACAATAACAAAGACTTGGAACCAACCCAAATGCCCATCAATGTTAGACTGCATAAAGAAAATGTGGTACATATACACCATGGAATACTATGCAGCTATACAAAAGAATGAGTTCATGTCCTTTGCAGTATCTACACCTTAAAAGGTATTTTAGTTATTATTTTTAATAAGTTTGTCTTTTAGTCTTACTACTGAAGATATGAATGGTTTACACACAACGAATACATTGTCAGAATATTCTTTGTGTACTCACTGTTACCTGTTTTTACCTTTAGATAATTTCTTATTGCTCATTAACATCCTTTCTTTTTAGAATCAATAATTTCCTTTTACATTTCTTGAATGACAGGTCTGGTGGTTTCCAAATTTCTTAGTGCTCATTGGGAAAATATTTCTCCTTTATGTGTGTGTTTTTTGTTTGTTTGTTTGTTTGTTTTGTGGAAGAGTCTTGCTCTGTCACCCAGGCTGGAGTGCAATGGCACGATCTCCAATCTTGGCTCACTACAACCTCTGCCTCCTGGGTTCAAGCAATTCTCTTGCCTCAGCCTCTCAAGCAGCTGGGGTTACAGGTGCATGCCACAACACTCAGATAATTTTTGTATTTTTACTAGAGACGAGGTTTCACCATGTTGGCCAGGCTGGTCTCAAACTCCTGACGTCGTGCATCCACCTGCCTCAGCCTGCTAATGTGCTGGGATTACAGGCATGAGCCACCGTGCCTGGCCTCCTTTATGTTTTAAAGGTATTTTCATTGGATACTGACACTCTTTTGTATGTTATTTGCTTGTTTTTTCTTGCTGCTTTTAGAATTCTTTCTTTATCTTTTACTTTTGGGAGTTTGATTATTGAATGTCTTGAAGTAGTCTTAATGTGTTAAATCCACTTGGTGTTCTATTACCTTCTTATACTTGAATATTGATAACTTTCTTTAGGTTTCAAAAGTTCACTGTTATTATTTCTTTGAATAGACTTTTACCCCAACCTCTTGGTATACCTCCTCTTTTAGACCAGTAATGATTAGATTTTTTTGAGGCCTTTTTCTAGATCTTGTTGGCTTACTTCATTCTTTTTCATCCTTTTTTCTTTTGCTTTCTCTTACTGTGCATTTTCAGTAGCTGATCTCCAAGTTCACTAATTTTTTTTCAGCTTAATAATTTCTGCTATCAAAATACTCTGATGCATTTTTTCATTTTGTTAATTGAATTTTTAAACTCTTAAATATCTACTTGATTTTTCTATTATTTCAATCTCTTTGTAAATGTTTTCTAATATAATTCTAAATTCCTTATTGGTGTTACTGTGAAATTGGTTAAGCTTCCTCAAAAAAAGCTATTTTGAGTTCTCTTTTGAAAAGTCACATATGTCTCTCACTTCAGGAGTGGTCAATGGTGCCTTATTTTGTTCATTTGGTCACGTCATGTTCTCTTGTATGTTCTTGATGCTTGTTGATGTTCATGATGTTTGGGCGCTGAAGAGTTTAGGTATTCTAATCTTTGCAGTTCTTGCTTGTTTGGATTTATACTTCTTGAGAAGACTTTCCCATTTCTCAAACGGAATTTAGAGTTGCAACTTAAGTCTTTGGTTACTGCAGCTATATCTGCACTAGGGAGTGCCACAAGTCCAGTAATGTTGCCATATTTGCATACTTGCAGAGGTATATCATGGGTGGACTTGAATAAGATCTGGGAGAATTTCCTGGAATACCAGGGAGTCTCTCATCCTCTTCTCTCACTTTTCTCCAAACAAGTGTTTTTCTCTCTGTGCTGGGCTGACTGAAGTTGGGGGAGGGATGATGCAAACACTTCCAGGGCCACCAAAGTTGGGACTATGCTGGGTCACACTTGAAGCCAGCATGGTAGTGGGTCTAGCCCAAGGCCCATGGCGACTACTGCCTGGCTACCACTCATGTAGCCCTACCAAGGTCCCTTTAGACAGCATGTGTTGCATCCTGCCAAGGCTTGGTTTTTCACTTCAGGTTAGTGGGTTCCCTTCTAGCCCACGGTGGGTTTAGAAATGTCATCCAAGACCTAGGGTCTGGAATTGGAGGTCTCAGGACTCTGCTTTATGCTTTTATTTTTTTATTATTATTATTTTTAAACTGTGGCTGAACGTGTATCCAAGTCACAGGACAAAGTTCTTTTTACTCTTCCTTTTCCTTTCTGCAGGTGGAAGGAGTCTCTCTTGGAGCTATGAGTTGTGCTTCCTGGAGTTGGAGAAGAGGTGATGCAAGCATTCCCTTGGCCACTCCAGCTTTTGTCTCACTGAGTTGTGGGCATCTCAATACCACTGTCTCTAAGCTCAGCAAAGCACCAGGACTTACCCAAGGGCTGCAAGTCTTCTGTTAGTTCAGTCCATGTCGTTACCTCCCATTCTGCTTGATATTGAGGAACATTTTAGCTCTCCCTGGGAGTCTTGGGAGTTTTTTTTTTCCCTAATCTATGTCACAATCTCCAAAACTGCATTTCACAGCACCCATCAGAGTCCTATGATGATTACAAAACCACCTTTTGAAAATGATAAAAGTAAAACAATTGTGGATGACAAAAGTCTTAAAACAGTCATAAAGACACAATTGACAAGAAAATTTGGTTACTTCCATGGCATATAATTTTACATAATAATTATAATTACTACTGGTAACATATGCTAAAACATATCAGCATAACAGGAATTGTATACAATTCTGGAACACATACTAATAACACATTTATATAAATATAATCCAAAGAAGGTTAAACACCTAGTTTAGTTTGACAAAATATTGTCACATATTTTATATTTGACAGTACTTCCTGTACAATTTCCTTATATCAAATAAGCTGAATATATTTCTTTTGGACTTCAGGGGACTAATATTAAAAAATTAATGAGGACCAAAGTTAGAACTTGACTTTGAAAAGTTTGTCAAAAGTAAAAAGTTTAAAACACTTAATATCACTAAATAGGATCACAGATCATTGTAAAATGTCACTAATTTAGCCAAAGTGATAACTCAAAGATTTTCAACAAAAGGCAAAAGCCTTTATTCTTTGAGAGAGGAGACTTAATTTCCCAAAAAATAAGCCCTAATAAAAGCAGATGAGTCCAATTTTATTCTGAAATAAATTCTAATATTCTGATTGCTCATTCTTTGTATGTGACCTGTCTTTATATAACTGCAAATAAGACCTTTTATGTGTCTTTCTTCAAATTTACTACAACATGTCAAAGTGGATTTTTATTTTAAATTATATACTGCTTGGCATATATTGTTCCTTCTTGGATTTATGTTTAGTTTTATTAGTTTGATATTTTTCAAATAATTACTTACACTTTCTTCTTTTAATTCTCTATATCTGAACCTTTAATTAGATACATATTACATGACTAGACTTCTCATTCTATCTTCATTATCTTTTATGATATATTTCATATTGTCCATCTTTTAGTCTCTGTGTTCCATATTGGACACAGAATTTTTTTCACAGAATCTCCCACTTCACTAATTATCACTTAAATTGTGTCTAATACGTTGTTAAATTCTTCCATTGAGTTTGATTTTTGGTTAACAATTACATTTTCCATATCTAGATTTTCCATATTTTGTAAATTTTCTCCCAAAATGTGTGTGTTCATTCCTGTTAATTTCCTGTGTTTGCCTATTTTTGTAAGTGTATCTTTTATTTCTTTAAATGTTTTGTGCTTTTCTAGAGAGGATTGAGATTTATTGTTTGTAATTTCTGCGATTCAGTGACTTAACTTTGGTCCATTAGTGTGCTTGTGTGAGATAAAGCTGCATAACAACCCCAAAACTCAGTGGTTTACCAACATTAATTTTTCACTGATGGGTTGATGGGTAAGCTAAGGGAGCTTTGATTCAAACCTGAACTGATTACCAGGTTCAGGTTTGTTTCATGTTCTTCTAGGGTTCAGCCTGGAAGAATGGGGCTTACCTGAGGTATATTCTAATTGTAATAGAGGGCTCATTTTTAGCTTTCATTTTTAGTTTGTAGTGTTGTGTATCATTTACAAACCTTAAAAAGTCAGTTTTCTAAAGAAATCCTCAACAATTTTATTAAAGTAAACATTCTCCTAGAGAATATATATCCTGTAGCTTTGCTGTTGTGTTTTTATAAAATAAATACGTGTAAAAACATATAATTTGATTTACTTTTAGTAACATGCTTAATATTGGTATTTTCATATTATGGAATAAATTTCTGTTAATGGGATTCTAGTTTATAGAAACACACATGTAAGAAGTGAGAAGTTGACCTCCAACAGTTTGACTTGAATCCAGCACTCAGAAATATATTAGTAAAGAAATTGGGGCTTTTCTGTAGTTATGATCTTGAAGATACAAGGCCAAAGACTATCAACCACAACTAAGAAACAAACAAATAGAAAAGGTACTTGTGCCTATTAGTGAAATATAATAACAATAGTTTAATTTTTAATTTTAGGAACACCGTACAAGTTATTCTAGAGCCTTTGAATGCATTGGCATTTGCTTTCAGGTAGGAAAAAAACAAACACACACTTCTTAAATCAGATCACTAAGCTTAAGAGAAATATTATTTGCACTTATAGTTGTTTGGATTTCAGTTACATCAAACCGCTTGGTATTCTCTCCTTTTACTTTAAGTGACACTATAGCAGAGAACACAATGAACATTTTTTGGTGTTCATGATATCTGTAATTTGTATCATCTGTCAAAGGTGGGATTATTTTGCATCTGCCATTGCCTGTAAGTACATGAAAGTAAAACTTTTCTACATGTTTCACTTTGTTAACACAGTTTTTAAAATGCAAGTTTACTGACTTCCTTAGCAAGTTTATAGTTAGGCAGCTGCAAAAATACCAGTGATAAATAAATGGAAGATAAGAGAAATAGCTTTCTCCATCTGTTCCTATATTAAATGAGTGATGATACACATTATCTTTCAAGCAATTTCTCAACTTTGCCTTGATATTTCTGTAGTACCAGGATGCTGTTATATTATGAATATGTTTTGGTCCACTGGCATAATTGTTTAAATTGGTATTACTGGAAGCATGCGATGTTTAACCCATATATAGGCTTGTGTCATACAGAAGGGTGTGATGGGACTGGAAAATAAGGAAAATGAGAAATAAGACCTCACTGAGACCAACGTTATTTTCTTCTAAAATATCTTAAACCCAGATAAACTTTACAATAAAGTGTCTTCAGCGGACCCGTAGGCTCACGCCTGTAATCCCAGCACTTTGGGAGGCCGAGGCGGGCGGATCACCTGAGGTCAGGAGTTCCAGACTAGCCTGCCCAACATGGCGAAACCCTGTCTCTCTAAAAATACAAAATGTTAGCCAGGCGTGGTGGCAGGCACCTGTAATCCCAGCTACTCAAGAGGCTGAGGCAGGAGAATCAGTTGAACTCAGGAGTTGGAGGTTGCAGTGAGCTGAGATGGCGCCACTGCACTCCAGCCTGGGTGACGAGAGAGAAACTCCGTTTCAAAAAAAAAAAAAAAAGGTGTCTTCATTCTCCGTGAATTCTGTGCATAAATAAGAACCTCCACCCCACACACTTTAAAATAATAGAGATAAATAATAAACTTAAAGCTTTTAGGTCAAAATAGAGTTATACGAAGAACTTAGCCTGTGGCAGCTATGGAGATTTTATGACCTTGAAACTTTCAGAGTCTTATAACAGTGAGGCCTTTCAGATATCCTGGGGGATAGGGAAAATAATCCATACAATTCTATGAGTAGTGCTGGAATTAGAACACTGTAGTCAGAGTAAGTATAATCAATGGCTAATTGGCAAAGGGCCTATCTCTGGCTTTTCCACTATTTAAAGCAAACCTATGGTAACAGCTAGTGCCTTGACTGTCCTATGGACTTCAAATTTTGAAACTAAGTAGTAAGGGCAGAAAACATTAAAAATGTGGGGCTAATGGGATAGGTTTTAACTGAAAGCAGAAGGGAGAATCAAATTATTATTTGGGTCACTACAACTATTCCAGTGATTGAAACTGGAAGGATATAAAAACAAATTCTGAGACAACACTGTTTTAATTTCAGACAAGATAGAATGGTAATTTATTAGGCAATTGAAAGGTAGTTAAGGAGATAGGTTGGCAGGCAGGAATACCAGCAGACAAATGAAAAGGTAAATATTTTCAGCAAACCCCAAATAACTATTTCAAATGACATCCTGCCCATTTCTACTTGAATATCTTACAGAATCTCAAACATCATGACCAAACCAAGATTCAATATATTCTATTCTCCCATACTAACTGCTTATCTTATAATTGCCATCTCATTTAATGAGGAAAATATTCATTTTATATCCAATAAAGAAACTTGAGAATCATCCTCATTGGTTCTTTTTTAAAAAATCTCATATTCATATTTTGATTCCTGTCAGTTTGACTTAATAAGTATATCTTAAATTTGTCATTTTATTTCCACCTGGAAGTACTACTGGCTTTATTCAACTCACCATCATCTATTACCTAGATTACTGAAAAAGCTTTCCAAGTAATTTCTCTGCCTCCATTTTTTTTCTCTTTTCTCATTCCATCCTCCAATCTATCTCCAGGGTAATCTCTCTGAATGGAAATCTGCTCATGTAACCAACTTGCTTAAAAATGTTCAATGTCTCTTTAT
This sequence comes from Hylobates moloch, assembly GCF_009828535.3. Classification (NCBI taxonomy): domain Eukaryota; kingdom Metazoa; phylum Chordata; class Mammalia; order Primates; family Hylobatidae; genus Hylobates; species Hylobates moloch. The sequence goes on from NW_026652282.1 coordinate 77,917,942, forward strand.
AGCTTTCAAGATAAAGTCCAAACTTTTTAGCATGCTATGTAAAGCCCTGATGATCTGCCCCCAGGCAGACCATTTTCTTAGTTTTTCACCATTCGAAAACATATATCCTATGTCCCTTCCACAATTGTATGCAACTTGCTAATGCATGTCTCTGTACTTTTGCATATACTACTCTACTCCTCCCCTAGTGGCTTAGTTCAGTATTACATTCTCCATAAAAATTTATATGCTTACTTTTGTATACATCCATTTATCTGTAATTCTTTAGCATATTGTTGATTTGTTCATTTACTGATTCATTCATTCAATTATATACATATAATTGCCTATTATATTTAGATACTATATTGAACACATGAAAAACAAGATTCACTTCCACAACTGAAGGAAGCCAAAACCTACATGGGGGATATAAAATGATGACAAGGCAATTTGGTAAGTGCCATAATACAAGTAACTGCAAGATACTATAAAAACCCACAGGTACAGTATCTAGCCAGTATGTGGTGTGGGGGCAAGGGTTATATGTCAAAGAAACTTCTTTGAAAAGGTATTGGCTGGAGAAAGGCAGAGAAAGATGGGTGAATAGAAGGCTCCCCCAAAAGCCCTTCACCAAGAAAAACAATTTAGCAAATATTTAAACAAAGAAAGCATCTTCATAAGGACAAAGAATCAGATGAATAATCACAGTATGTTGGTTTAACTTCATATTACTGAAAGAGGCACTGAAAAAGTTAAAAAAGACAGTCATGAATTGCTGACACTACACCTCCCCAGTGCCCAGCAGCAACTGTGTGGCAGAGATAGAGAATCTGTGATCTTGGAAGAGGGAGAGTGTAACAGTTGTGAGACATTGCATTGAACTCAATACTGCCCTATCACAGAAAAAAACAAAATCAGGCTAAACTCAGCTGATGCTCCCCCATGGAGAGAGTATTTAAGACAACACTAGCCAGAGAGGAATCACCCATCTAAGCAGTCAGAAGCAGATTTCTAGCAAGCCTTGCCACTGTGGGCTAAAGTGTACTGGTGCCCTAAGTAAACTTGAAATGCAATCTAGGCCAGAGGACTGAAAAACATAGGCAAATTCTATTGCCGAAATGGGCTTAGAGCCAGTGAACTTGGGAGGCATGTGACCTGCTGAGATACCAGTTGGGCAGCTAAGGGAGTGTTTGCACAATCCTTCCCTCAAACCCAGGCTGCACATCTCTCAGACACAAAAGTGACCCCTCTCTTCCACTTGTGGAGAGGAGAGGAAAAATTTTAAAAGACTCTGTCTTGCATCTTGGATACCAGCTTAGCCAGAGTAGCACAGGGCACCAGTCAAAGGCATGAGGCCCACTTTCCAGGCTGTAGGTCCAAGATAACATTTCTAGACACACCTGGGACAGAAGGAAAATCACTGGCTTGAAGAAAAGGACTCAATCCCAGCAGGATTCATCACCTGCCAACTAAAGAGCCCTTGGGCTCTTTATATCCAGTGATATCCAGGTAGTACACCATAGGCTTTGGGTGACACTTGGATACTTGCTTCCTTTAGGTATCAGCTCTGCCACAGGTAAGTAGAGCACCAAGTGGGCTCCTGGGATCCCCAAATTCCAGAAATTTGGCTCTTGAATGGCATTTCTGGAAGTGCCATGGGCCAGAGGGGAGCCCACTGCCCTGAAGTGTGAGTCCCAGGAAAGGCAACAATCATCACAAGCTGACTGAAACCCACTTGGACCTTAAGGAAACTCTGGCATGGGCTGGCCGTGGAGGTGGCCAGGAGGTGAGGCTCTTCTGTCTAAGCAAAGGGGAGAAATAAGTTAGAATGACTGAATCTTGTGGTCTGAGTGCCAGCTCAGCTGCAGTACAATGGAATAACAGATAAAATTATGAGAATTTGACTTCACCTTCTGGCTCACAATGGCACCACTGGACTTGCCAGGCGCTTGGGGAAGCTCACTGCCCTGAAGGGAAAGACATGATCCTGGCTGGCTTCTCACTTGCTAATTGTGAGCCCCAGGGCCCTGAGTGAAAATAAGCAGTAGCCAGGGAGTGGTTAAAGCAGGCCTTGGGTGAGTGTCAGTGCTGTGCTGACTTCAGGTCTGACCTAGTGCCGTCTAAGTAGTGGTGTAGTGGTGGCCACAGGGGTTCTTGTGTCAGCCCATCTGCAATTCCAGTCAGCTTAGTACACAGAGATAGATTCTATTTGTTTGTTAGAAAGTAAGGAAAGAGAAAAATAGTCTCGGCCTGGTAATCCACAGAATTCTTCTGGATCTTTTACAAGACCATCAAGGCAAAACCTTTATGAGTCTACAAGAACCACAGTGTTAGTGGGCTTGGGGTGCCCGCTAATGTGGGTGTGACTTAGAACACAATCATAGATGGGAATTGAACAATGAGAACACATGGACACAGGAAGGGGAGCATCACACTCCGGGGACTGTTGTGGGGTGGGGGGAGGGGGGAGGGATAGCATTAGGAGATATACCTAATGCTAAATGATGAGTTAATGGGTGCAGCACACCAACATGGCACATGTATACATATGTAACAAACCTGCACGTTGTACACATGTACCCTAAAACTTAAAGTATAATAATAATAAAATTAAAAAAAAGAAAAAAAAAAGAACACAATACTGAAGTCCTTTTGAATACCTACAAAGCTTTGAAAAGAAGGATGATCACAAAGAAGCACAGACTGAAAAGACTATAATAAATAAGTAACTTTTCAATGCTCAGGCACAGATGAACATCCAGAAACATCAAGACCATCCAGGAAAATATGACCTCTCCACATAAACTAAGACACAATTGACCAATCCTAGAGAAATAGAAATATGTGGCCTTTCAGACAGAGAAATCAAAATAACTGTCTTGAGGAAATTCCAAGAAATTCAAGATAACACAAAGAAGAAATTCAGAGTTCTATCAGATGAATTTAACAAATACATTGAAATAATTTTAAAAAATCAAGCAACAATATTGGAGTTGTAAAATGCAACTGGCATACTGAAGAATGCATCAGTCTTATAATAGCAGAATTGCTCGAGCAGAAGAATTAATGAGCTTGAAGAGAAGCTATTTGAAAATACACAGAAAAGACAAAAACAAAACAAATTTAAAAAATGGAGCATGCCTACAAATTCTAAAAAATAGACTCAATGGACGAAATTTAAGGGTTATTGGACTTAAAGAGGAGGTAGAAAAAGAGAAATAAGTAGAAAATTTATTCAGATGGATAATAAAATAAAACATTACAATCATAGAGAAAGGTATCAATATATGAGTTCATTAAAGTTATAGAACACCATGCAGATTTAACCCACAGAAGGCTGCCTCAAGGCATTTAATAATCAAACTACTAAATGAAAAGGATAAAGAAAGAATAATAAAAACAGCAACATAAAAGAAACAAATAACATACAATGGAGCTCTAATGCATTAGGCAGCAGACATTTCAGGGGAAACCTTACAGGCCTGGAGAGAGTGCTATGACATATTTAAAATGCTGAGGGGAAAAAAAACAAAAAACATTTACCCTAAGATAGTATATCCAGTGAAAATATTCTTCAAGCATGGAGGAGAATTAAAGATTTCAGACATACAGTCAAAAAAACCCTGAGGAAGTTCATAGACATCAGATGTGTTCTACAAGAAACGCTAAAGGGAGTACTTCAATAGAAGAAAAAGATGTTAGTGATCAAAAAGATAGTATTTGTTGGGAGGCCGAGGTGGGCGGATCACGAGGTCAGGAGATTGAGACCATCCTGGCTAACACGGTGAAATCCTATCTCTACTAAAAATACAAAAAATTAGCTGGGCACGGTGGTGGGTGCCTGTGGTCTCAGCTACTCGGGAGGCTGAGGCAGGAGAATGGCATGAACCCAGGAGGCGGAGCTTGCAGTGAGCCAAGATCATGCCACTGCACTCCAGCCTGGGCGACAGAGCAAGACTCCATCTCAAAAAAAAATAAAAAAAAAGGATAGTATCTGAATGTACCAAACTCACTGGTAATAGTATGTACACAGAAAAATGAAGAATATTACAACACTGTAATTGTGATGTGTAAATTACTCTTATATAAGTGAGAAATATTAAATGATGATCTAATCAAAAGTATTAGCTACAACAAATATTCAAGACATATACACTACAATAAGTTACAAACAGAAAGAAAAATGTAAAAAGTAGAGGAAGAAAAGTAAGGCATAGTTTTTCTTAGTTTTCTTTCTGCTTGTTTGTTCATGAAAAACAGTATTGTTATTAGCTTAAAATTATGGGTTATAAGATACTATTTGTAAGCCTCATGGTAACCTCAAATAAAAAAAATCATACAACAGATATATAATGATTGTAAAGCAAAAAATTGAATCATACAACCAGAAAAAATGACCATCAATAAAAGGAGGATAAAAAGGAAGAAAAGAAGAAATTGAAGACAACAGGCAGGGCGCAGTGGCTCACACTTGTAATTCCAGCACTTTGGGAGGCCAGGGCAGGTGGATCAGGAGTTAAAGGCCAGCCTGGCCAAGGTGGTGAAACCCCGTCTCTATTAAAAATACAAAATTAGCTTGGCGTGGTGGCACATGCCTATAATCCCAGCTATTCAGGAGACTGAGGCAGGAGAATTGCTTGAACCTGAGAGGTAGAGGTTGCAGTGAGCTGAGATTGTGCCACTACACTCCAGCCTGGGTGACAAGTGTGAAACTCCATCTCAAAAAAAAAAAAAGAAAGAAAAGAAAGAAAGAGAAGACAATAAACAACCAAAAAATAATTAAGGAACTGAAAACAGTAAGTCTTTTCTTATCAATAATACTATTAAATATAAATGACTAAACACTCCAATCAAAAGACACTGAGTGGCTGAATAGATTAAAAAAAAAACAAGTCCCAATAGTCTGTAGCCTACAAGAAACACATTTCACCTATAAAGACACATATAGACTGAAAATAAATTAATGGAAAAAGATAGTCAATGCTAATAGAAAACAAAAAAGAGCAGTAGTAGCTATATTTATATCAGACAAATTAGATTTCACAACAAAAACTATAGGAACTGACCCCTTTATTAGGTCAATTCTGGAAGAGGTTATATCAATTTTAAATATATATGCACCCAGCACTGGACCACCTAGACATAGAAAACAAATGTTAGAAATAAAGGTCAAATATATAGCACCTATAAAGAACTTAATCAAATTTACAAGAAAAAAAACAACCCCTTAAAAATTGGGCAAAGGACATGAACACACTTTTCAAAAGAAAACATACATGTGGACAACAGTCATATATGAAAAAAAGCTTAACATCACTGATAGTTGGACAAATGCAAATCAAAACAACAATGAGATACCACCTAACACTGGTCAGAATGGCTATTATTAAAAAGTCAAAAAATACCAGATGCTTGTGAGATTGTGGAGCAAATAGAACACTTATATACTCTTGGTGAGAGTGTAAACTAGTTCAGCTATTTTGAAAGACAGTGTGGTGATCCCTCAAAGACCTAAAGACAGAAATACCATTTGTCCCAGCAATCCCATTATTAGGTATACACCAAAAGGAATATAAATCATTGTATTGAAGAACTAGAAAAGCAAGAACAAGCAAAAACCTAAATTAGTAGATGAAAAGGAATAATAAAGACTAGAGCACAAATAAATGAATTTAAAATGAAGAAAACAATACAAAAGATCAATGAAACAAAAATTCGGTCTTTTGAAAAGATAAACAAAATTGACAAACCTTTACTCTGAGAAAAAAGAGAGAAGACTCAAATAAATTCAGAGATGAAAAATGAGACATTACAGCTGATACTACAGAATTTCAAAGGATCATTTGTGGCTACTATGAGCAACTGTATGCCAACAAACTGGAAATTCTAGAGGAAGGGAATAAATTTCCCCACGCATACAATTTACAAAGATTGAACCAAGAAGAAATCCAAAACCTGAACGAATCAATAATAAATAATGATATCAAAGCTATAATAAAAAGTGTCCTAGCAAAAAAAAGCCTGGGACCCGATGTCTTCACTCCTGAATTTTACCAAGCATTAAAATAAGAACTAATATCGATTCTACTCAAACTATTTCATAAAATAGAGGAGGAACGACTACTTACAAACTCTTTCTATGGGTCTAGTATTAGCTGGATACCAAAACCAGACAAGACACATCAAAAAAAGAAAACCACAGCCCAATATCACTGATAAGTATTGGTGCAATCATCCTTAACAAAATACTGGCAAACCAAATAAAACAATATATTAAAATGATCAGTCATCTTTATTTATCCCGAGGTTGAAAGAATGGTTCAGCATTTTCAAATCAATTCATGTGATACATCATGTCAACAGGATGAAGGGCAAAAATCATGTGGTCATTTCAAGTGATGATAAAAGAGCACTTTATAAAATTAAACATTCCCTCATGAGTACAAACCTCAAATAAACTGGATATAAAAGAAACATACCTCAACATAACAATAGCCATAAATGACAGTCACAAAGTTAGTATAATACTGAATGTGGAAATGTTTCTTGTCGTGTTTCCTCTCTATTTGGTAACATGACAAGAATGTCCACTTTCACTACTGTGACTAACATAGTACTGTATGTCCTAGCTAGAGCAATCAGACAAGAGAAAGAAATAAAGAGTATCCAAATTGAAAGGAAATAAGTCAAATTATCCTTGTTTGCAGATAATATAATTTTATATTTTGAAAAACCTAAAGACTCCACCAAAAAAGATTAGAACTGATAAACAAATTAATTAAAGTTGGAAAAATCATTAACATACAAAAATCAGTAGCATTTCTATATGCCAACAGTAAACACTCTAAAAAGCAAGTCAAGAAAGTAATCCTATGTACAGTTGCTACAAATAAAAAAAAATCTAGGAATTAACCAAAGAAGTAAAAGATCTCTACAGTGAAAACTATGAAACATCAATTCAAGCAATTGGAGAAGACACAAAATATAGAAAGATATTCCATGTTCATGGATAAGAAGAATCAATATTGTTAAAATGTTCATACTACCCAAAGACATTTACAGATTCAATGCAATCCCTGTCAAAATACCAATGACACTTCACAGAAATTTTAAAAAATTCTAAAATTTATATGGAGCAACAAAAGACTCAGAGTGAACAAAGATATTCTAAGTAAAAAGAACAAAACTGGAGGAATCACATTACCTGCCTTTAAATTATACTACTGAGCTATAGTAATTAAAATGATGTGCTACTGCAAAAAAAATGCATAGTTCAGTGGAACAGGATAGAGTCTCAAGAGACAAATCCATGTCTTCAGTGAACTCATTCTTAAAAAAATGCCATGAATATACATTAGGGACAGTCTCTTCAATAAATGGTGCTGGGAAAACTGAGTATCATATCCAAGAGAAACTAGACTCCTATCTCTTGTCCTATGCAAAAATCAAATAATAGTAGATTAAACACTTAAATCTAAGACCTAAAACTATGAAGCTACTAAAAGAAAACATTGGGGAAAGTCTCCAGAACATTGGCCTGGGCAAAAATTTCTTGAGCAATAACTCACAAGCACAGGCAACCAAAGCAAAAATGGACAAATGGGATTACATCAACTTAAAAAGCTTCTGCACAGCAAAGAAAACACTCGACAATGACACAACCCACAGAATGAGAGATTATATTTGCAAACTAACCTTCTGACAAAGGATTAATAACCAGAATATATAAGGAACTCAAACAACTCTACAGGAAAAAAATATATAATAATTTGATCTAAATATGGACAAAATATTTGAATAGACATTTCTCAAATGAAGACATACAAATGGCAAACAAAGCATATGAAAAGGTGGTCAACATCACTTATCATGAAAGAAATGCAAATCAAAACTGCAATGAAATATCATCTCATCTCAGTTAAAATGCCTTATATTTCCAAAAGACAGGCAATAACAAATGCAGGTGATGAGGATGTGGAGAAAATGAAATGATTTCTGATAATACTACAGTCTATTCCTGCTGTCAGACACAGGATTGCTACCACTACTGAACTTATAGTGCATTCTGCTATGCCTGAATATTTCCATCCAGCAATGCATATATCTTAGGAAGTGAAACATTTACCTATTCTTCTAGATCAGGGGCATGACACTTTTTCTGGAAAGGGTCAAATAGTAAATATATTGGGTTTTGTAGCCTGTCAGGTCTCTGTCATAGACACTTAAATCTGATTCTGTAGCACAAAAGAAACCAAAGGCAATGAGCAAATACATAAATGTTGCTGTGTTTCAACAAAACTTTAGGTACAAAAACAGAAAATGAACTGTATTTGACACTCAGGGTATAGTTTACTCATTCCTGTTCTATATCACTGCATTGTTCTATTATCTCTTCTAATTAGACTCACTAATTTAAATGTACTTATCTTTTTGATAGAGTTGATAGATTTTACATTCTCCAGTTTCATAGTTAAGCTGTGTGTGTAAGATTTTAACTATTTCAGAAGAAGTAGCAGCATCTAAATATTGATTGTGAGACTGAAGCTTCTTAATTCTCATTTCACATTGGCCAATGACTATTAAATATTTATAAGAAGTGATAACTTTTGTAAAATAAAGTGTTAAAAAACTCACCAAACTATTGTAGAATGTTGAGATCTAACATACCATTTTACCACAAAAGAAAAGATAATTGAGAGGTATCATAGATCCCAGAAGGTAATTTTCAGGTATGACAATTGTTTCTTTGACATATATTTATGGTACTTGGTGGCATTCCTGCACTGTGGCAGGTGCAGGTAAGGGATTCCTACCAGATAATACAATCCATCAAATATTAAGTCAAATATTTAGTCAAATAATATTCTGTACCAAGGAATGGTAAAACATGAAGTCTTTTGTCAAATATGTCTCTATAAAACCTGAAAAAAGAACCTCAAGAAAAGAGAGTAAACATTTGGAAACTATTAGCAGTGGAAGGCAAGAGAAAATTTCAAGTATACTAGGTAAATCAGAAAGCTTTTGCTCTTTTACCCATTCACTCTCCCCAGTATCAAAGCAGAATTAGTGAGAAAAAGGAGGAGTAAATGAATGAAAGAACAGAAAAAATGCCTCCTCCATCCTACATGCTAAACTCTGAGCATCAAGTCAGAGGGACTGGTGGAATTAGACTGTGAATTATGTAAAAGATAAAAGGTTTGATCTCATGTTCTATATTGTTTTAACTTGAAAATTACACTGTTAATATTTGAAAGTGACCTAAAAAGCTATGTGACCTGCCTTTCCAGGTTGTCATTCAGAAGCAAAAAAGAGAGATTGGACTGAGTGTGTTTGAAACAAATAATGTGAGAGGGATCAAGCTGTTGTTTGGTTTTATCCCATGGAGGTATGCCTTTTTAATAAACAAGCTAAAATGCATACTCCTTTTCTCCAGCAACTCAACTTTTTAATATTTATCTTCTCATTGCCCTTCACTTACTTCTCCATAATATTTTACCTGTAAAACTTACAGAAAATTAAAATATTAAAAATTAAGTAGAGAAAATAACGAAACTAATAATACAAGGTACTTTCCACAAATGAAATAAAATATAATTCTGAAAATTAAAAGAGTGCACTAATGGAAAACAATATGCATAGCTAGACATATAATTGTGAAACTTCAGAGGAAAGAGAGAAAGAGAAAGAGAGAAAAAAGGTACGTCTGTTTTCTGTCCTGTTTTTTAACATCTCATAAACAATTCTGGACTCTAGAAGAAAGTAGAAAAGTTTCTTCAAAGATCTGAGGAAAAATGATTTTTATCTTATAATATTATACTAAATAAAATCAAGTAAAAGCCATATCAGAACTCAGAACACTTGCCTTTTATAAACTCCTTATTGAAAAGAGACTTGATATTTTTGCAGCACCAGGAAGTAAGCCCAGTTAGGAGAACATATGGGATTCAGAAATGAATAGATCTAATCCAGGAGAGCACTGCATGCTCAGAGACCAACTAGTTCAATATGGAGAAGGCAGACAAGGAGTTCCAGAAGGAAGTTATCCGTGATAAAAGGAGATCTCATAGAAAAGATAACATGCTTGAGACATTAGAAGAATTTACTAATAAGATAACATCTAAAAATATATTAAAAACCAGAAATACTAATAGATATTCCTGCAAAGATAAAAGTATGCAAAAGAGAAAATGAAATGGAACAGACTATATGGCCATGAAGCAGAATTTGCTATGATTATATGAACCGTCAATTTACAATTTTTGGGGTTCAACCTATAGACAAAGCACACAAAATATATAATTATAGACTGTAACATAAATGTAACCAGGTTTTTGAGGAGTCTCAACTTGCTCAACTTGTTAACACATAAACACAAAACGAGGTTGCATATTTTTCCCTGATGACTGCTACTGCATTGTCTTTCAGTTGTACCTCACTATCAAACCTCACTATCCTTATGTGTATCATATATCTTAATAACATCTTGGGTAGATTCTATAATTTTCTTTCACTTTAACCTGCTTAAATATTCTCTTGTTGGTATTACCATTTCGGTGCTACTCATCTTAAAGCTGTAATATCAAACTTGCTTCAAAGTATTTATCCTACTGTTATAGGAAAGGGGTCCCGATCCAGATCCCAAGAGAGGGTTCTTGGATCCTGAGCATGAAATAATTCAGGGTGAGCCCATAGAGTAAAGTGAAAGCCAGTTTATTAGGAAAGTAAAGGAATAAAAGAATGGCTACTCCATAGATAGAGCAGCCCTGAGGGCTGCTGGGTACCCATCTACCGGGTTATCTCTCGATGATAAAATAAACAAAGGGTGGATTATCATGTCTCCCCCTTTTAGACCATATAGGGTACTTTCCTGATGTTGTCATGGCATTTACAAACTGCCACGACACTGGTGGGAGTGTAACCGTGAGGTAGACCAGAGGTCACTCTCCTGGCAATCTTGGTTTTGGTGGGTTTTAGCTGGCTTCTTTACTGCAACCTGTTTTATCAGCAAGGTCTTTATGACCTGTATCTGGTGCCGACCTCCTATCTCACCCTGTGATTTAGAATGTCTTAACCATCCGGGAATGCACCCCAGTAGGTCTCAGCCTCATTTTACCCAATCCCTATTCAAAATGGAGCTTCTCTGGTTCACACGCCTCTGACACTACCACCCAACCTAAGACAACCTAGTCTGGTCTAAACTGCAAGTGACTTATAATGGCAAGAAAGTGATCTGTGCGTTATAAAACACATTTTTCTCTCAGAATGTTCTCACCCTTCTATCTTCAAATTCTAGATTGCCAAATACTTCTTACCTGACAATCAGTAGTGAGGTTAGAAGGCAGGCCACATAGCACCATCAGGAGTACAACAGACTTCCAGATGAGTAACAGAATACTAATGGACATTTCCTGCAGGCATTTCTAATCTTTATGAATGGTTTGCTTGAATTGTCACTCTCACCAGATTTCAAAACTGTAATGCATCCATTCTTTTCCCTCATGATTTCTAGGCATGAGGTGGGGGAGGGTAACCGGAGAATGTAGGCTAGTTATTGGACATTCAGTAAGCCCCATGGGGAGAAACTGGTCTTAAATTGCATTTTTAGCTAATTTGATACCACTGTAGCACAATTTGGAACTTAGAATGAGAGACACTTAGTGTATTTTGTACCAAATTTTACCCATAGTCATAATTTCAGCACAACAGGAAAAAAAATTACACCGTATACTTTTTTTTGTTATTATATGCAATTTACAAAACTGAAATAGATAAGAAACTGGCAGGTAGAAAGAAAAGAAAAAGAGTATCGTTGCTAAAAACTTTTTTACAAAGTGCAGAGTCTAGAAATAGAGGTATAATTAAGTTATATAAGTCATAATTGCTATAGATAAGTTAAATAATATTAATGACTTAGTTTTCCTGGACAGGGACAATGTGAGGAAATGTGGAGATATGTATATGAACTAAATCTTCAGACATGATAATAGGATTTAAATGGATCATGTTTAAAATGATAAACATTTCACATATGGTATAAACTCAAAAATATGCTAATATTTTAAAATATTAACATAATTTGAGTTTATAGCATAACATATCAGAAAAGTTAAAACCTGAAGCAGTTAAAGATGTCTTTTTTTCTTTTTTGCTCACAAGTAGGATTTGTGGTGAAGAGTGAGGCAGGATTATTGCTTTTTATCATGATCCCTTTTGTATTGTTTCTGTAAGTCATATGGGCAAATATTTTTTATTTAAATTACAAGATAATATTTATTTTGGCAATGAAGTGGTGAATTAGATACAGTCATGCACTGATGTGGAACTACATATTAGTATTACTTTTTAGGAAAATTTTTTTGTAATTCATCCAGAACTTGAAGCATATCACTCTTTAGAACAGTTTCTTAAGTCAAAAAAAAAAAAGTCCTAAATGATGATGATAGAGCAAATGTATGTAAAGCACAGTAACATTTATAATAGCAAAAAATCCTAAATAAACAACAAAAATTATTAATACAGGAGGCTGAGGAAATTGAGAGATCCTAATTTCACTCTTGTGTGTTATATTCACTAAATGTTTTTCTTTTGAAGTTATAGACAGAACTCTTGGACACAACAATTACTGTATCTTTGTCTCTCTTTGACAATCTTTCTGTTTATGGACATTCAGATTAGATTTGCTCTCTCTGGGAATTTCTTCCAAATTAGACTTTACTACAAGAAAATGTTTTCTCAATTAGCCCCTTAGATCTGACCTGGTGAATGTAAAGATAGGAAGAAAATGGAGCTGCAATAAATCAGCTGTACTAATATCATTCTATCTCTTACATAGTTTGATGAAAATAACCAAGGAGAAGCATACAGGTGGTGCTCTACAAAAATAAACTTCACACAGAAATAAACTTTATGAATTTCCAATATCAGAGATTAAGTAATTTTTAGTGATTAGAATTATTGATAAGAATAATTTCCTTATAAATTTGTCCACATTTTAATGTTTTTAAGTATACACAATGATATTCAGGAACTAAAAAAGTACTGTATACATCAAATTTTCTATAGAATTTACAAAAATTAGGAGTATTAACAGAATTACACATTTTTCAAATTTAGTACAGTCTCTATTAACAATTCTGAAGTAATACAATAGTAATTCCATTTAGTTGGAAGTAAATACAAATATCAACATTCAATATTGTGGTATAACATTTATAGAAAAAGTTTTTATTTTGCTTATAACTGACACATAATAATTGTACGTGTTTATGGGGAACAGTGTGATGTTTCAATACATGTATATGTTGTACATGCTGTATGAGTGATTTTGAAATAAAGGGTCATGACAATGCTTTATGAGATCAATTTAGTGAATCACAATCAGAGGGTTTTTTTAATGAAATTGAAAAGGATAAAAATGTCAGATAACACTTGCAAGTTTCATAAAACTTTTATTTCAGTTAGCTATGTGAAGAAAAATACACACTCATATGTATATGATGAGTTTATACTGTGAGATCCAATCAAAATAGCAAATTCTCCTTATATACAGGACAATGAGCCTTTCAAATTTTGTGAAAGATCAGGATTTATTTGTGCATGTGTGTGTTTGCAAGCATCTTTGAAAAAGTTCATGCACCAAAATAATAAAAATGTATATACCTTTGTTCTAAGAAAGATGTCTCCCAAAAGATACAAATAGTCTCTAGTCTACATAAAATCCATAAGAAATTTCTGGAGAATTACATTTGATATTTGTTTTTGAATGCATAGCAGATGCCTTATTGCTGGTCGCTGCATGCCTGCTAGTGTACCATGAGGTGATTATTATACTACATGCTGAGCAACAAGTCAGCTGGAGAGCACTGGAAGAGAAATGGGTACTTCTTGAATAAACATTTGCTTACAGATCACATTATGTGTGACCACTGTTTTGCAGCTGCTGTTGTTAGTTCTTTGTTGTAAATTGAAACAAAATCAATGTGAAAAATGAAAGATTATTTCGTTGTTCATAGATGCTGAATTTATGTAGCCTTCAGGCATATTTTTGTGATGCTATTATTATAATATCTTTAAGTGGGAATAATAATGCATTTCTCTGAGTATGTTAGCTACCCATCTTCTTTCCTAGGTCAAATTCACAGGTGACAAATGACAGATAATTAAAAACTAAAGGGAAAAATAAAAAGAAAAAGGTCAATGGTAAAGCTATAGCTGTCCTAAAACACTTCTACTCTTGAAGAGGTCACTGAAGGTTAACTCTCAGTGGCAAAGTAACTGCTTTGGATTGCATTCATTTTGAGTGATGACCGAAGTAAAACCTACACATGCTTGCTATTGCTGATAGGAGAAAGTATAGATTAGGACAGCACAAGAAATGAGTACATTTATGTTCATGAATAAATCCATTCTTTCCTTTACGTAATATGGATAATTTTGAATATCTTTTCAACAACAAACGAGCTGCCATTATGTGCATAAGGAACTATTACAAAAACGGCTTATAGTTTTGCACGCAGCTTCTCAATGTAATTTCTAGATCTATTGAATATCAGCTTGTACTGGTGATTATTATATATTTAAGTTCTCCTTTAACCTAGTGTTCACAATTTTAATCTATTTCTTTTTTTCTTCTCTATTCATTTTATTGAGGAAAATGTCATTGTACAGAAAATATTATCACCTTAGTTCATTTTTGTTTGTTTGTTCGAGATGGAGTCTCCATCTGTCACCCAGGCTGGAGTGCAGTGGCACGATCTCGGCTCACTGCAACCTCCGCCTCCCGGGTTCAAGTGATTCTCCTACCTCAGTCTCCTGAGTAGCTGGGACTGCAGGCATGTGCCACCACACCGGGCTAAGTTTGTATTTTTGTAGAGACAGGATTTCACCATGTTGGCCAGGCTGGTCTCGAAATCCTGACCTCACGTGATCCACCCACCTCGGCCTCTCAAAGTGCTGGGATTACAGGCATGAGCCACCGCATTTGGCCTTCATTTTTTATCTACATTATAAACATACTCACATAGCACTTTTATTTGCATTCTCCAGTACTAATAAATATGATTTTTTTTAGAATATTTTATAACAAATATTTGACTTAAAAGATGAGAAACTGAAAAGGATATATAAAATAAGTATTTTTTTCTTAAGGAAAGCACTAATTATGATGATTATTATGATGATTAATATTATTATGAACATGATTATTAGTTCTATATGTTAAAGTATTTTTATTTAAACTATAAAAAAGTCAATTTGCTGTACAATTAAGAAAAAACATGACATGAATAAGTAGAACATAAAACAAATCCTACTTAATATACACTAGAATTATTTTTGAAAAACCAAACCAAATACAAAATCATCTAGAAATGTCTAATGATTCCTAATTTAATAGATACATGGGCCAGTCAAAATAAAACACATCTTATTAAAAAAAACTAACAAAAATAAGAAAGAATAAAAGTAGTTTCTTATTTGTAAATATATACCAATATTAGGTTTATTGTGCAGTTAAATTAAAATTTAAATAACATGGTATGAAGCTATTACTAAACATAAACACAATACAAATGCCTGTACAAAATGGATTAATAGCTAACTAAATACTCTAATGAGTTAAAACACTAAGTTTCTAAATGAAATTCAATTATATTAAACAGAAATGATATCACTACTCTAAAATTTATCAGATGACTTTATCCTAAAGATTGTAGGGGTGAAAGTTTAGAGACAGAACATTGCAATGGCAAGATATCTGTGTTTAGGACAGAATTGTCAAAGTATAAGTGAAGCTTCACCTAATGATTTTTTTTCATACAACTGAGTTGATCTGAAAGAAAAAAATTGAAATAAAATGTGTTTACCAATATGTTTAACCCCCCGAATGGGAATGCATTAGTAATATCTTATGTGTTTATTAAATAATAAGCACAATAAGCCACTTGTAAATTTTGATTTATGTAAATAAAGATATATGACTTTCACAGTAATTCTGACTTATGTAAGTAAATATATATGACTTTCACCTTAATGCAGGAATAATTTTAAAAGTATTTCTTGGAAGAAGTAAGCACAAACCCTCTTTGAAGAAATAGAAGCCTGCCGTAATGATTTTCCAAAAACAAAATACCATGTTATCTTACATTCAAAAGTGACAAAATTCACAAAAAAGTTACTACGAATTACAAACACTAAACACAAAAGACAGCACAATCAGACATCATAATACTTTATAACTGGAGTTATTGAACACGTAATATAAAATATATATGATTAATATGCTCCGAGAAACAGAATATGTGAAAATATGATCAAATTTAAAAATAAAAGACTTTGCAAAAGGAATAGATTATTCCCTTAGATACATTGGGAAGTAGTAGACCCCTGCTGACATCTTGATTTTGGCCCAGCAGTACTTATTTCGGATCCTAGCCTTCAGAATTGCAAGTCAATTTTGACTGTTTTAAGTCACTGAATTTGTGATAATTTGTTACAGCAATCACAGGAAATAACACGATATATTTTCTGAGCACTTTTTAGTAGTCAGAGTCAGAAAATACATTTTTATTGAAATCATGAGTTCATACTGTAACCTCCAATTCAAATTCAGTACCACAGGATGCTTTATTTTATTTTGTATTTTTATCTTTTTTCTTTCCTACTGAGAACTCAAGTTTCCAACAATATCAATATTTCATGACAGTCCTCTATCTTCAAGTAAACATAAAATAACTTCAAAGTTACCACACGAGTACTTCTACCAAAATCAAAAGTCAAAGTTGAGATTTTGTTGTACTAACATTTGTCATTAGAATTTATTCCATCAAGTGTGTAGAATCAGAGTATGTGTTTTTATTTTAGTTAGTAATGTGGGTTCATCCACATCTTCAGAATATTTCTTTAATCATTTTGTGTTTAATTTAATTTTTTGAGTATTTAAAGTATTTACATGTTCAAAACTCAAAATTAAGTGAAAAGTAGTAGTCTTGCTTCAATTTTACCCCATCACTCTATACCTATCCACCAAATATATAATAAATATTTTCATTAGCATCTTGTTTTCTCACTTTTTTAGCATTTACATTATATCCTATAATTCACTCCGTATCAGCTAAAAAATAATATCTTCATTCCTTTTATTAACATTCTATTTTGAGGTAGTTATTGAATTAGTGGCAATAAATAATCAGATAAATCCTATATATGTTTTACCTAGTTTCCCCCAATGGTAACATCTTGCATTAACTATTTTACATTGTCATGACTAAAAAATAGAAATTGATACACTCTATCTATTCATATTTTACCAGTGTTACACACAGTCATTGAGTGTCTGTGTGTTTATTTCATATTGTGAAATTTTATCACATGTCACATGCAGATTAATGTGACCACTGCCACAGTCAGGATATAGGATAACTTTATCACCGCAAGGATCTCTCATGTTGTCTTCTCATAACCACATTCACATCCTTCTCCCTAGACCTTTGCAAACCCTAGAAACCACGAATCTGTTATTCACTAATATTATTTTGTCTTTTCAAGAATGCTGTATACACAGAATCCTATGGTATGAAACATTTGCAGATTTGCATTTTTTCCACTTAGTATGTGGAAAACGGCTTAGATGTGTGGCTTTCACAGAGAGGAATGGAAGGGGCAAGTAAATACAGCAGCTTCAACAGAAACATCCAGGTACTCGCATTGAGACTAATCAAGGAAACAATTTGACCCACAGAGAATGTAGAAAAAGAAAGCAGGACGACAGCCCACCCAGGAGCGACATGGAACCAAGGGAACCTCTCAGAGGGAGGGGAGGGGTGCTATCTTTGCTGTTTGGGCTACTTAGCCATTCCAGCCTGTGGGCTTTGGAAAGCTCAAGCCAACCAGTGCATAAGCAGTACCCCAGCACAGCACAGCTGCTCTACAAAGGCATGGCCAGACTGCTTCTTTAAGCAGGTCCCCATATGAAAAAGTCATAGGCCCCAGAATAGGGAAAACAATCTTAAAACATATGGATTAAGTAGGAGGAATCACTCTATCTGATACTGAATCTTACTATATAGCTATACTATTCAAGACAATGTAATATTGTTAGATGAATAGACACATAGAAAAATGGAAAAAAAAACCAGAGAAACCAAATACAGATTCACACAAATGTGCTGGACTGATTTTTGACAAAGATGGAAAAGCAATTAAATAGGAAAAAAGATACCCTTTTAAATAAATGATATTGAAGCAACTGAGTACATATTAACCAGAAAAAAAGGTAAACTTTGACATCGTTCTCACGTCTTATACAAGACTTAACCCAAAGCGGATTATAAGCTTAACTATAAGATATAAAACTATACGACTTTTAGAAAAAAAAACATAGAGGAAAATTATTAAGATCTAGGGCTAGGTAAGTAGTTTGTAGACTCGACACCAAAAACATGACCCATAAAATGAAAAAAAAAATGATAAATTGGAAATCAAAATTGAAAATATTTGCTGTGTGAAAGTCCCCATAAAGAGGATGAAAATACAAGCTATGAAGAGACAAAATACTTGCAACCTGAATATCTGATAAGAAACTTATATCTAGAGTATATAAAGACATCTTTGTAAAAACATAGTAAATATAAGCAAATAAAGCAATCCAATTAAAATGGGCAAAATGTTTGATGGGACATCTCACTGAAAAAAAGACATGGAAGCCTAATAAATAGGAGTGATTTTCAACATCATTAGCCATTAGGAAAATACAGATTAAAATTACAATTAAATATTACTACAAACTTATTAAAATGACTAAAACAAAAACATGTGACAAGTGGCAAGGACGCAGAGAAACTGCATCCTATATGTATTGCTGATAGAAATGCAAAGTTGAACACTCTATAAAAGTTTGACAATTTCTTATAAAACTAAACATTTAATTGCCATATGACACAACGATTGGACTTTTTGACCTTTATCCCAGAGAATGGCTATATTTTTGTTTACAAAAAAATTATACACTAATGTTCAAGCAGCTTTATGTATAATATTCAAAATTGGAAATTACTCAGCTGTTATATGTGATGAGCTAAACCATCCATTTCATAGAATACTGCTTACCAATGGACTAGTGATGTACACACTAATTACAAGGGCATTATGCTGTGTGAAAGAGCTCATCTCGAAAGGTAACATAATGTATGATCCCATTTTCAGAACAATCATGAAGAGACAAAATTAAGGAGATGGAGAACAGATTTCTGGTTGCCAGAGCTTTTGGGAGAGAAGTAGAAAGATGGCTCTGGTCTGAAGTTGGTAGCACAATAGATACTTGTGATAGAACTGTTCTATATGTCTACATTGATAATGATCATACAAATCAGCAAATGTTATGAAATTGCATAGAACTAAATATATGCACACAAAATAGTGCACAGTGCACGTAAAACTGGTAAAACCTGAATAAGTTTGGTGAAATGTATAAATGTTAATTGACACCGTACTATAAGAAAAATATTATCATTGGTTAACATTGAAACTGGGTAATAATTTTACATGAAATTTCTCTGTGTTGTTTCTTACTGCTGAATGTGAATCTAAAATTACCTCAAAATTAAAAGTTAAAAAAGATTAAGCACTGTTAGCATCTTTCTTTAAAAATTATATATATATATGGATATATGTGCATATACTCACATACACTCATGTATATTTAAGTAAATGTATAATAAGCATTGATTTTTCCCATTTATGAAGTTTAATAAGTAAAAAGTCTGTGAGTAAAGTAGCATTATTTATTAAAATCATAGATTTTTCATGTCATGTTAGTCAGACTGTCATTCTGTATGCCATACAGCATTTCCAAAACAAATCGTGGTTAGCCATACTTTACCTCCTCTTTTCCCCTGTCAATATGGATACATCAGTAAAAGTTATAAAGTTTAAAAACTTTCAGTTTTCCAGCTTTCTTTTCTCAATTCCATATCTAATATTGAGCTAGAATATTTAGCAGTTCAACATTTTCTGATCTCTTGTTACCTGAGTGACCAATTGGGAAATAAAAGTGAGATGAAATGAAACTGCAAGATAATTGAAGTTTCCCCTGTTCTCCTGTCAGTTTGAAAGAATATTTAAATAATGTATTGTTAAATATTGTATTGTTTATTGAGAAATAAAAGTGAAATGAAATGAAACTGCAAGATAAGTGAACTTTCTCTTGTCCTCCTGTCAAGTTGAGGGAATACTTAAATACTAAAATATTTCAAGCAAATGGAGCTGTTATTCTTAGCTCTTCTGTCCAAAGCACCATTTTGCATAATTTCTCATTAATTAAATATTCTATGGTTTATATCAATTACAACTACATGCACTTATTAGTTTATTTTTTCAAAAACAAGCACAAATTTTACTCTCCTCAATATATCTACTATATCACATTATTATTTTCTTACCACACTGAAATGCAATACTTCTAAGAATCATCCTAAACCATGATGGCTACACCTGTTAGTGATATAAAGTAAAAAGTGCACAGAGATAATGATAATCAAAAGTAAAAAAGACAGTTATTCTCTTCTGAAACTAAGGGTATACAAAATGGAGCTAAGATACGGAACCACCTGTGTGCTACAATACAGAGACATTCTAATGGTTCTCAAATACTTTCTTTCTACCAGATATATACTGCACAGTACAGTCTAAAATGTTTATAAAGCTCACAAATAAGGAGCAGAGTTTTAAAGTGCATTTCAAGGAACACTCATTTTATAAGATGTGAATAAGTATCCTGCACACACACACACTCACACACTCACATATACATAGACACACACATATATACATATACATGTATATATGTATATATCTGATAAATATATATATAGTATAAAATAACTGAAATGTATCAGGATACAAGAGTGTAAAGTACTGCAGAACTTCAAAGAGATTATGAACAGTAGTTATCTGAGGGAGGAATTAATCTTCAACCATATTTGAATAAAGAATTCTCAGTTTTTAAATGCATAAAACCTACATAGCATTTCCTAATTCTGTGAAGCTAATATAACTGATTCCAAAATGAAGTAATAACATAGCAAGAAAGGAAAACTGCAGACCAATATCACAAATCCAAGAGCACATTTTAAAAAGAATATGCATCATGAAAAAGTAGGATTTATTAGTGCAATACAAGAGTGGTTCAACACACAAAAAATCAATGTAACACTGCATTAATAGAATGAAGAGGGGGAAGCACATAACTATTACAACTGATGCAAAAAATAAAGAGCATTTGACAAAGCCCATCACCCTTTTTTGAAATAAAATATTCAACAAACTAGGAAAAATAAAATATTCAACAAACTAGGAAAAATAAAATATTCAACAAACTAGGAATCGAAGAATATTTCTTCAACTTAATAAAAGGCATGTAAGAAAAATATACAGCTAACATCATACTTATGGTGAAAGACTAAAAATTTTTCTGTAAGATCAAAACAAAAAAAGGATTTTTTTCCACTTCTCTTCAATATTGTGCTAGAAGTTATGGCCAGAGAAATTAGGTAAGAATAAAAGTAAAAAGTATCCAGATTGGGGAATAAAGAATAGAATTCTCTTTATTCATAGGTGACATGATCTTATATATAGAATACCATAAGTAATCCATAAAAACTGTTATATTTAAGAAATTAATTAAGAAAAGTTGCAGCATACATCAACATACAAAATCAGCTGTATTTTTATATATTAGCAGTCTTAAAGTGAAATTAAGAAAACAATTTTATTTACAATAACATCAAAAAGAATAAAACACTTAGAAATAAAGTTAGCTAAGGAGATGCAAGACTTGTATACTTAAAACTATAGAACAAGTTTGAGAGAAATTAAAGAGTAGATAAATAAATGAAAAGATATCCCATATTCATGCACTGAAAAATAATATTGTTAAGATAGCAATACAGCACACATTGGTGTAGAGATTCCATGCAATAGCTATCAAAGTTTCAATGACAAGCTCATCTTACAACTAATATAGAATTTCAAGAGAACATGAATAGCCAAAACAGTCTTGAAAAATAATAAAGTTGGAGGACTCTACATTTTCCCACTTAAAAAAAAATGCAGAAAAAAGGAAGTACACCAAGTTGAGGAAAAGTGATACAACATGGAAACTCACTTCTATACAAAAAAAGTAAAACCAGCTTTCATATATATATATATATATATATATATGTTTATATAACATATATAAATCTATTGGATGTATTAAATTCATCGTACATATAAATTGAAGACAATATATTATATTTGAGTATTATGTATCTAATACTATATATGCATTATATATAATTTCTTGCCTTCAATTTATATATTCATATGAATTTATAAATAGGTATATATGTGTGCATATATGTGTATGAGTCAATAAATATACATATATAAACATATGCATTCATCCATACACAGGCACACACACAGGCACAGGTGACTACTGTAAACATAAGCTAAATAATAGTAAATAAAATAATGTTGAAAGGTCTTATATTTTATGTGAAGAAAAACAGTGCTAACCCCATATAGACTTTGGAAATTAACAATATGTATTACAACGGCCAGAGAAAAAGCTAAAAAATGCAAATATTTAGTCATGAAAAACAGATGAAAGAGTATTTGAAAAAATATTTAATTCAGTTATAAAGAGGAAAATAAGCAGAAATAGACAAAAATAAAGGGAACAAGTTGAAACCAAATGAGTAATTGTAAATGTGAATCCAAACATATCAATATCAATAATGACATTTAGGATGGTTACCTAAAGCTTGTTATTTTTTATTTCTGATTTTTTACTTTTTTTAAGTGAAAATGCTGAGGCTTCTTTGAATAAGAAATTTTCTCTATGTCAAATTCAAATGCTTCTGGTTTTGGCCTTAACTGTGAAGATCACAGAAACAGTTTGTTTGGTTCTAGTTCCATTCAATTGTGTTAGAAACATATAATAAACAGCACAATATAAGATTATTATGTTTGCACTCAGACCCTTACATTATAAAACAATTTTCTTCAAAATTTATCTTTCTGCAATGTATTCTTTGATGTATTACTTAGCTCAAACAATATCAATAGACTACTTATATTTGTCATTATTAATTCTACTCACAGATGATCGATTACCAACTCAGTGTATGCATAACAGTTCTTACCTCAATAATGCCTCTTATGCCTCTCTCTCTTTTTTTTAATTTTTATTCACTATTCACTAAATCAGACATTCATGACCTCTCATTTACAACAGTATCTGAAGGAATTTTGCTGTTTATAGCATTTCTTCAGTCTGGTTAAACTGTACAGTGCTACCAGGGTTGTCTTCTAAACAGAGGTCAGATCATATTGCTCAACAATATTCAATAAGTCTTTCCTGACCCTTGTGTGCTTCCATGTATGTATATGCACATGCATATATGTATGTCTATTTTATATCCTCAGGGAAAGAAATAGATTAAATATATTTAGAAAACTTCATCACGTTTTGCTTGGAAAACACTTCTATTTTACATAGAAAAAAATCTCAAATACGAACCTGCTATAATAGTTTATTGTACGTGCTTCTTTTATCATTTGTACAATGGGGACACAAAATAAAGAAATATCCACAATACTGTTCCTAATGTAGCCTCTTCAGGAATGTCAGTCTTTATAAAATGACTGAAGGTAATTAACACATAATTATCTTTAAGCCTTTAAATAACTGCTCACAATTTGCCCATGTTTGTTTCTACATTTTTCGTCCTCATTGAGTTTTAAGTTTTATCTCCCTCACCTAATAATCAGTTTGCCAACAATCATGTTATTTCCTAAATGTATACTTACGCCTTTAAAAAGCAATCACTGAGATTTGTTTTGTCTCTTTAAAATTATGGCATTATTTCTTGAGTGCTCTTTCAAACTAAGAAATTGAAATAGATAACTTTATGAACTTCTAGATGTCAACCATGACACTTTACAGCACTTTCTACCATTTACTCTATAAAAGCTTCAGAATCATCAGAATCATATCATCCCTGAAACTGACTTGGGTATGTACCAAACAGCACTGTGAGTTGGTTTCAATTTAGACT
Source organism: Hylobates moloch (assembly GCF_009828535.3). Classification (NCBI taxonomy): domain Eukaryota; kingdom Metazoa; phylum Chordata; class Mammalia; order Primates; family Hylobatidae; genus Hylobates; species Hylobates moloch. Next base: position 77,942,022 of record NW_026652282.1, read on the forward strand.
AAATTTCTTTAGAGTCTGGTGAGAACATGAGCAAGTTTGAAGTGGATTTTTTTTATTATTTTCTCTTTTAGCTGTGTTGAGAATAAATATTTTAAAAAATCCATTACTGCTTTATAGCATTATATAAAGCATTCTTATTTTTCTGATTAGTCAAATAAAATGTGTCTGAACCATTATTTCTAAGGAGAAACAGCTCCATCTAAAGGTGACTATGATTTATCTCAGTCTTTCACTTCCAAATTTGCAAAAAGCTATTGCAAAAATGATTTTACTGGTAGAAACAAAGACTTCTTTGTCTTTAAAGTAAAACTCTATTTAGAATACATATTTAAAAAGAGCATTATATATTATATATATAATATATTATATATATATATATATAGAGAGAGAGAGAGAGACCCACATCTGTATTTATATCTATCATCTGTCTTATCTGTCAGTCTATATCCTGGATATGTTAACTAACATATATTTAAATAGAGGAAAATAGATTCTGTATTTACCAAAGTTTTATATGTTTTTTTTAGCAAAAATTGATATAGATTCAATTTTGTGTTGAGTTTGAAATATGGCTTGTGCTTTTGAGATACAGTATATTGACGTCTATTGCAATATTCAATTACTTTTTTAGCATTATAGAAAGGATTATTTCACCATAATTGATTATACCTTATTGGTGTTATTTTATCAAAATAAATTATATTATTAATATTTTTTTCTGGAAACAAAGATTCTAAGCCACCTATAAATTTCATGTTTAATCTTCAGGAGGAAGTAATATAAATGATGTGTAATTTGAACACTTGTTAGAAATGAATTTTTGGTCAAACTGATTTTGCAAGGTGGTTTTTATTGTTTAGATAGTGATATGGTTTGCCTGTGTGACCTTCCGAATCTTGAATTGTAGTTCCCATAATCCCCACGTGTTGTTGAAAGGACACAGTAGGAGGTAATTGAATCATGGGGATGGTTACCCTTATCCTGTTCTCATGATAGTGAGTGATTTCTCGTGAGACAGAATGGTTTTATAAGGGGCTTTTTCCACTTGTACTAGGCACCTCTTCTTCCTGTCTTCATGTGAAGAAGAATATGATTGCTTCCTCTTTTGCCATAATTGTAAGTTTCCTGAGACCTCCCCAGCCATGACAAACCATGAGTCAATTATGCCTCTTTTCTTTATGAATTACCCAGTCTCAGGCAGTACTTTATAGCAGCATGAGAACAGACTAATACAATAAATTGTTACCACAGGTAGTGGAGCACTGCTATAACGATACTCAAAAATGTGAAAACAACTTTGGAACTGGGTAACAGGCAGAGGTTGGAACAGTTTGAAGGGCTCAGAGGAAGACAAGAAGATGTGGGAAAATTTGGAACTTCTTGGAGACTTGTTGAATGGCTTTGACCAAAATGATGATAGTGATATGGACAATGATGTCCAAGCTGAGGTGGTCTCAGAGGGAGGAACATGTTGGGAACTAGAAAAAAGATGACTTTTACTGTGCTTTAGCAAAGAGATTGGTGGCATTTTGCCCCTGCCCTAGAGATCTGTGGAACTTTGAACTTGAGACAGATGATTTACAATATCTGGGAGGAAAAACTTCTAAACAGCAAAATGTTCAAGAGGTCACTTGAGTGCTGTTAAAAGCATTCAGTTTTATGTATTAACAAAGATATGGTTTGGAATTGGAACTTATGTTTGATAGGGAAGCAGAGCATAAAATTTGGAAAATTTGCAGCCTGGTGATGTGATAAAAAAGAAAAAAAATTCTCCAATTTTCTGAGGAGAAACTCAAGCTGGCTGCAGAAATTTGCATAAGTAACAAAGGGTCAAATGTTAATTGCCAAAACAATGGGGATAATGTCTCTGGGGCATGTCAGAGATCTTCACAGAAGCCCTGTCTATCACAGGCCCAGAGGCCTAGGAGGAAAAAATGGTTTTATGGGCTAGGCCCAGGGCCTTGATGCTTTGTGCAGTCTTGATACTTGGTGCTCTGCATCTCAGCCATGGCTAAAAGGGGCCGACATACAGCTCTGGCTGTTGCTTCAAAGTGTGTAAGACCAAAGCCTTGGTAGCTTGCACATGGTATTGGGCCTGTGAGTGCACAGAAGTCAAAAATTGAGGTTTGGGAACCTCCACCTAGATTTCAGAGGATGTATGGAAATTCCTGGATGTCCAAGCAGAAGCTTGCTGCAGAGGTGGAGCCCTCATGGAGAACCTCTGGTAAGGCAGTGTGGAAGGGGAATGTGGGGTTGGAGTCCGCACACAGAGTCCCAACTGGGCCACTGTCCTCCAGACCCCAGAATGGTAGATACACCAAAAGCTTGTACCTTGCACCTGGAAAAGCCACAGACACTCAATACCAGCCTATGAAAGCTTCCAGGAGGGGCCTGTACCCTGCAAAGCCACAGGGTGAAGTTGTCCAAGGCCTTGGGAGCCCACCTCCTGCATCAGATGTGAGACATGAAGTTGAAGGAGATCATTTTGGAACTTGAAGTTTTAATAATTTCCCTACCAGATTTAGGACTTGCATGGGGCTTGTAGCCCCTTCTGTTTTTGCTAATTACTACTGTTTGGAATGGGTGTATTTACCCAATGCGTGTACCCCCATGGTATGTAGGAGGTAACTAACTTCCTTTTCATTTTAAAGGCTAATAGGTGGAAGGGACTTGCCTTGTCTTAGATGAGATCTTGGACTTGAACTTTTGGGTTAGTGCTGGAATGAGTTAAGACTTTGGGGGACTGATGGAAAGACATGATTGTGTTTTAAAATGCAAGGACATGAGATATGGGAGGAGCCAGGGGCAGGATGATTTGGTTTGGCTGCATCCACACCAAAATCTCATCTTAAGTTGTAATCCTATAATCCCCATGTGTTGTGGGAGGGGCCCGGTGGAATGTAACTGAATCATTGGTGCAGTTACCCTCATGCTGTTCTCATGAGAATGAGTGAGCTCTCACAAGATCTGGTGGTTTTATAATAGACTTCTCCCCCTTTTGCTGTGCACTTCTCCTTTCTGCCATCATGTAAAGAAGGCATGTTTGCCTCTCTTTCCACCATGATTGTAAGTTTCCTGAAGCCTCCTCAGCCATGTGAAATTGTGAGTTAATTAAACCTCTTTCCTTTATAAATTACCCATTCCCCAGCAGTTCTTGACAGTAGCACGAGAATGGACTAACACAAACACTGTGATAAATGAGATACCCATGTAGAATATTTTCTTTTTTTAGGAAGTAGGTGTTCATATTTATTAATATGGATCTAGAGAAGCATTTATTCACTAATGCATTTCATTTGTGTTCTCTAATTTAAAATCACCTTTTTATCTTGCTTGATTTTTTTGCAGCTAAATTAGAAATTTATACTTTTCTCTGTAAGAAATACAATGATGTTCTTTCTTATAAATTACATTCTCTGATTTTCTTGTGGGCCTGCTTCAAGATAATCCATGTGTTCAAAATGATTCCTTGCAGTTCTCCCCATGCCTAATGCTTATTTATTCCAAATATCTAAGCAGCAATATGAGCTGATCCTTCTGGAGAAAATGTGGTTTAACAGGCAAGATCACTGGGACCACTGGGTAGTTGAAGAGATCACACATCCTAAGTTCTCCAGACTAGTTTAAGAAGAACACAGCTAATGACTGGATATGTAGAGCTGCCATACATTACTGGTCCCAAACCATTTTTTTCCACTTGCCACTACCACAAATACAGTATAAATGCTATTCTCTTCATATTCAGCTTTACTCTTCAGAGTTTCATCTGGTCCATTATGTGCGGATGTTACTCAAAGTTCACATGGAATTCCAAAATTTCCATAGGCCTTCTGATTTTTTTAGTGACAATTCTCTCTGCAACCCACTCAAATTTTTTTTTTACCATTTGGAGCCCTTGAAAATTTACTTCTTTGAGGTTGCAATACAACAGTTTGTCTTTCTGTTGGCTTCAATCTCCTGATGGCTAGAGTCCCCAAAAACCATTATCAATAATACCAGCAAGAACAATTTACTGGATGGTTACATCAACACCAAATGTAGTCTTCATTCCAACCAGTGTACAGTTCTGGGGCAACCAGGATTTCTCCAGTATTTAAAAAATAGCCTGTGTAGCATGACTCATGATATCCACTTCTGTATGGCCTGTAGCAAATCCAACGAAGCAAAATTTTGCAACAGTTAGCTATTCCTCAGGCCACTGTGGGTCATTATTGGTATCATCCTTGAAAAACATCTCCACTCTAAGAATCAAATAGACCCAATAAAAAATGATAAAGGGGATATCACCAATGATCTCACAGAAATACAAACTATCATCAGAGAATAATATAAACACCTCTATGCAAATAAACTGGAACATCTAGAAGAAATGGATAAATTCCTAGACAAATACACCCTCCCAAGAGTAAGCCAGGAAGAAGTCAAATCCCTGAATAGACCAATAACAAGTTCTGAAATTGAGGCAGTAATTAATAGCCTACCAACCAAAAAAAGCCCAGGACCAGATGGATTCACAGCCGAATTCTACCAGAGGTACAAAGAGGAGCTAGTACCATTCCCTCTGAAACTATTCCAAACAATAGAAAATGAGAGACTCCTCCCAAACTCATTTTATGAGGCCAGCATCATCCTGATACCAAAACCTGGCAGAGACACAACAAATAAAGAAAAATTCAAGCCAATATCCCTGATGAACATTGATGTGAAAATCCTCAATAAAATACTGTCAAACCAAATACAGCAGCACATCAAAAAGCTTATCCACCACGATCAAGTCGGCTTCATCCCTGGGATGCAAGGCTCATTCAACATATGCAAAGCAATAAATGTAATCCATCATATAAACAGAACCAATGACAAAAACCACATCATTACATCAAGAGATGCAAAAAAGACCTTTTATAAAATTCAACACCCCTTCCTACTAAAAACTCTCAAAAACTAGGTATTGCTGGAACATATCTCAAAATAATAAGAGCTATTTATGACAAACCCAAAGTCAATATCATACTGAATGGGAAAAAGCTGGAAGCATTCCCTTTAAAAACCACCACAAGACAAAGATGCCCTCTCTCACCATTCCTATTTAACATAGTATTGGAAGTTCTGGCCAGGGCAATCAGGCAAGAGAAAGAAAAAAAGGTATTCAAATAGGAAGAGAGGAAGTCAAATTGTCTCTGTTTGCAGATGACATGATTGTATATTTAGAAAACCCCATTGTCTCAGCCCAAAATCTCCTTAAGCGGATAAGCAACTTCAGCAAAGTCTCAGGATGCAAAATCAATGTGCAAATATCACAAGCATTCCTATACACCAATAATAGACAAACAGAGAGCCATCCATGAGTGAATTCCCATTCATAATTGCTACAAAGGCAATAAAATACCTAGGAATGGAACTTACCAGGGATGTTAAGGACCTCTTCAAGGGGAACTGCAAACCACTGCTCAAGGAATTAAGAGAGGACACAAAAAAATGGAAAAACATTCCATGCTCATGGATAGGAAGAATCAATATCATGAAAATCGCCATGCTGCCCGAAATAATTTAAAGATTCAATGTTATCCCTATCAAGCTACCATTGACTTTCTTCACAGAATTGGAAAAACCTACTTTAAATTTCGTATGGAACTGGAAAAGAGCCCACATAGCCAAGACAATCCTAAGCAAAAAGAACAAAGCTGGAGGCATCATGCTACCTGACTTCAAACTATACTACAAGGCTACAGTAACCAAAACAGCATGGTACTGGTACCAAAACAGATATATAGACCAATGAAACAGAAAGAAAGCCTCAGAAATAATGCCACACATCCATAACCATCTGATCTTTGACAAACCTGACAAAGACAAGCAATGGGGAAAGGATTTCCTATTTAATAAATGGTGTTGTGAAAACTGGCTAGTCATATGCAGACAACTGAAATTGGACCCCTTGCTAACACCTTATACAAAAATTAACTCAAGATGGATTAAAGACTTAAATGTAAGACCTAAAACCATAAAAACCCTAGAAGAAAACTTAGGCAATACCATTCAGGACATAGGCATGGGCAAAGACTCCATGACTAAAACACCAAAAGAAATGGCAACAAAAGCCAAAATTGGCAAATGGGATCTAATTTGTCAATTGATTGTTTCTAGCTGCATAAGTTTAAGAAGTTAAAATTATGCTGCATTTCCAGACCAGACTATAATCTGGTCCTTGGACTGTAGGAGGACTTGTCCTGGACTATCTATAATTCATAGACATGTGTTGTTTTACCCTCATACACATTTTTCCCAATGTTCCATACCTCTGTTGTTGCCATTATCCTGAGTGGGCTGAGGGTTGTGACCATACTAGGAAGAAAGGCAGAAATCTCAATTTTAAAAAATATTTTCCCATATTTACAATGGGTACAAAGTCATCTTTCAGGTAATTCTTCAATCAAGTATTTTATGGAGCTCTTATCAACATTCTACTAAGGAATCCAGCAGAAAGAAGACTGCTTTTTGGCTGAGAGGAATGCAAAATAATAATTTTTTTAAAAGATGGGAGAAGGCATATTTTTACATTAGGATTTCTGAAGCACTATGCTCTTCTTTTGTAGTGCAGAATACTTTGTTGATATCCTACTCACCAACCAAATTACCCCCAGAAAGGAAAATGGAAATTGTTAACTGCAAGAAGATGTAGCAGGTTCAATTAAGCATTGATAAGTCAACATTTTTACATCTCTCTCCATCTCAGCATTTCTCTCTAGACAATATATCTGCTGTCAGATCTTTAGCATGTGGTGACTAAGTTTTCTGCTCCTAATCCTGAGGAGGTGCTGCCTGTACCCTCTTGAAGCTTCTCTGCCCTCTATCTTTTTCCTCTCTGAAGGGCAACACTTACTATTTTAAGGTAGAGTAAAATTACTATCATTGTTCAAACTACTATTTTGAAGATATGGCCCCTATCCTCAAATAGTTTATGGAGAATTGTCATCCAAATCTTATAGTTGAGATAATTAAGGTCCACAGTGATAAAGCATAATCTTAAATTACAATAGCTTTTGGAGTTAGACAGAAGTCAAATTTCTGTTCTTTATTGGATTTATCACATTGAACAAATTACTTAACTCCACTGTACATCGGTTTCTCATCTACAAAATGAAGATGACGAAAAACATATACGGTATTTTAAGTATTTGTTGTGAAGACTGAGTTAACATATGTAAAGCACTTAGAACAGTGCCTGGAAGTACTCTGCAAACATTTTTGTTGTTGTTATTGCTTTTACTCAAAGTCACACAGTCAGTAAATGAACTAGATGAGATTTAAGTTAAATTAAATTGAAACCAAATAACTCTCCACTTAAGATAATTTTGCCAGTTATAATGAAATAAGTTTAGCAGTGGTTGTGATACTGTGGATGTAATTCCGTAAGGGCATTTTGAACGCCAGCATTTCAATCAGATATGTTTTCCTGCACTGAAACATCAGGAAATGTATGGTTTTCTCAAGTATACAATGGGGATGGTACTAAAACTACTTCATGGAGATACTAAAATATTATATGAGATAAAAACGTGATTTAATATAATTTTAAGCTTAATGTTAAAACACATGAGCAACGTATTTTATTAATACAATTATTTTGATGATATTGACAGTATTAAAGGAATCTCTCTTTTGTTGCAGTTGTCTTCCAACATCATTATACTTCTTTTAATCATGACAAACTTTTTCCTTCTGAGATTATACACAATTTTTTTTAACAGTTAGGGTGTCAGAAACAGAAATAGAGAAGAAAGAATAGAAATAGAGAAGGAATAGAAACTGATAAGCTGGATAGCACCATTGCTGAATAAAAATAAGATTTAAGTATGGCACTAAAATAAAGACATATAGACCAGTGGAATAGGATAAAGTTCATAAATAAAGCTTCACTTACTTTCAATTAATTTTAAAAGATTTATGAATGTTCAACTGATACACAAATTTGTATATTTTGTATGTAATGTTGTGAGTTTCATCATATCTGTAAAACCATCACCAGAATCAAGGTTATAGACATACCCATCACCTTCAAAAGTTTTGTTGTGTCTCTTTTTTTTGGTAAGAACACTTAATATGAGGTCTACCTTTTTAAGATAATTTTAAGTGCACGATAAAATACTGTTAAATAAGGTACTTGGTTGTACAGCAAATCTCTAGAACACATTCATCTTGAATAATTTAAACTTTATACCAACTGAGCAACAACTCTCCATTTTTTCCTTTCTGCAGTCCCACCATTCCTATCTCCATTTGTATGACTCTGATTATTTTAGATACCTCATATAAGTGTAGTCATGCCATATCTGTCCTTCTGTACCTGGTTAATTTCATTTAATGTAGATTAGAGTGAATATCTTGTGAAAAGTTTTTTGAAGTCCTCTATTTTGGAAATAAAATTCTAAGTTTTATTTTTAATCGCTTCATGAGGTATAATTAATATACAAAACTGAACATATTTAATGTATACAAGTTGATGAGTTTGGACATATGCAAATACCTGTGACATCATTATTGCTATCAAAGTAATAGACATATCCAGCACCTTTCCTGTGTTCCTTTCTTTTTTTCATGGTAAGAACATGTAACGAGATGTACCCTCAGCAAACGTTGAAGGGCACAATACTGTCTTGCTAAGTATAGGCACCATGTTGTATAGCAAGTCTCTAGAATGTATTCATCTTGTGTAACTGAAACTTTATTGAACAATTCCTCATTTTTCCATCCTCCATGTTTTATGTATTTAATGTTGCATATATTTAATATTCAGTAGTTACTGCTAAATAATATTTTACTGTATTAATATACCACATTTTATTTATTCATTCAACTGTTCATGAATATTTGGGTTGTTTCCAGTTTGGGGGTTTTACAAAAAACTGCTATGAATATCTGTGTATAAGTTTTTGTATGGGCATACACACTTTTCATTTTCTCAATGGCAATTTCAAATGGTAGATGTATGTTTAATATTTAATTTATTTTTTAATTTTGTTATGTTTGTGGGTACATAGTAGTAGTAGTTAAATGGGACATGAGATGTTTTGATACAGGTGTGCAATGTGAAATAAACATATCATGAAAAACTGAGTATCCACCCACTCAAACAGTTGTACTTTGAGTTACAAACAATCCAATTACACTTTTTGCATTATTTTAAAATGTACAATTAAGTTATTGACTATAGTCACCCTGTTGTGCTATCAATTAATAGGTCTTATTCATGCTTTTGAACTATTTTATTTGTACCCATTAGCCATCCCCACTTTCCCCACAATTGCCTCCTACCCTTCCCAGCCTATGGAAGCCATCATTCTATTCTCTACATCCATAAGTTTAATTATTTTGATTTTCAGATTTCACGAATAAGCTAGAACATGTGATATTTGTCTTCTGTGCCCGGCTTATTTCACTTCACATAATAATCTCTAGTTTTATCCATGTTGTTGCAAATGACTGGATCCCATTTTTATGGTTAAACAGTACTCTGTTGTGTATATGTACCACATTTTCTTTATACAGGAATCTGTCGATAGACACTTAGGTTGCCTCCAATCTTAGCTATATGCCCAGCAGTGAGATTGCTGGACCATATGGTAGCTCAATTTTTAGTTCGTTGAAGAACCTCCACACTGTTGTCTATAGTGGTAGCACTAATGTACATTCCCACCAGCGGGGTACAAGGATTACCTTTTCTCCACATAATTATCCACATTTGTTATTTATTGTCTGCCTGTTGGATATAAACCATTTGAACTGGGGTGAGATGCTATCTCATTATAGTTTTAATTTGCTTTTATCTTATGTTCAATAATGTTAAGCACCTTTTCATGTACCTGTTTGTCATTTGTATGTCTTCTTTTGAGAAATGTCTATTCAAATATTTTGCCCATTTTTTGATAGGATTATTAGATTTTTTCTTATAGAGTAGTTTGAGCTCCTTATATATTCTGTTTGTTAACCTCTTGTCAAATGCATAATTTGCAAATGTCTTATCCCATTCTATGGGTTGTCTCTTCATTTTGTTGATGGATTCCCTTTGCTGCACAGAAGCGTTTTAACTTGATATGATCCAATTTGTTCATTTTTGTTTTGGTTGCCTGCGCTTGTGGGGTATTGCTCAAGAAATCTTTGCCCAGAACAATGTCATAGAGTCTTTAATCTATCTTTGTTTGATTTTTGTATATAGCAGGAGATAAAGATCTACTTTCATTTTTCTGCATATGCATACCCAGTTTTCTCAGGACTATTTACTGAAGAGACTGTCTTTTACCCAGTTTTTATTCTTAGTACATTTGTCAAAAATGATTTCACTCTAGGTATATGGATTTGTCTCCATCTTCTATATTTTGTTATAGTGGTCTATGTGTCTGCTTTTGAATGCAGGTTTCTGGTAACTTTAGAGATTGCGACATTAGAATAAAGAAAAAAACATTCAGGAATCTGAGAGTGAAAATGTTCGTAATGATCAAGCGGAACAGGAGTTAACTACATGGACTGAACTAACAGAAGACTGAAATAATCCTTTTATGATTTTTGCTTAAAATGTTGCTGATTATTTGTTTTTCACAGCCAAAAAAATTTAAAGCTATTTATTTTAACAATTGAATAAAATATACTCCTATAAGCAAAATTTGGAGCATATTTCTCTCTACCTGATTTCTTCAAAATTTGGAAATTATTTGTGAGTATTCCTAATAGTTATATAGTTATTTGCATAAATGCCATAAGAATTTGGATTATTTTGCAATGGGACACAATTGGAGAAACTGTTTATCAAGGCTTTAATAGGAATGATGTGCTTCCATTTAAAGAATCAATGTTTATTTATAGGGCTAGTAAAAGCCCCTTGGGAAAATTGGCCTCATATCTTGTTTACATAGGCCCTTTACATGGTTCCTGACCTGTGGTAAGAAAAGAATGTCACTTTCTGACAGACCCAGCAACCTCATTATCTTGGAACCTCAAGAGGAGAGGAATTTACCCAACTTACACAGGTTTTAAGTGGCACAAATCCATGGCTGGATTCAAGGATTTTTAAAAAGTGTCTTAACTAGATCCTTGTGGAACAAAGTTTCATCAAAGCCAATTTAAAAAGAAGCCTATATGAAAAATAATTATTTTTTTCTGTGCCTTATGCAAACGATAAGGCTAAGTATAATAAGACTAAAGCTTATTTTGCAAACAAATCAGTCTTACCATAATTTGTTTTCATTAAAAATGAGGACTGAAGAGAGAAAAATTATGTTTTAATAATTATAGTACACTTGTTATTGGATTCTGGTCTCATCAGTTGCTTCTGAGTTTTTCTACAATTTAGACTAACCCTGCTTGTTTCTGTAAACCAACCAATAATTCCTGACATCAACTTAAACCACAGGGATGGACCATCAAGCTTCAGATAATCTTTGATGAGAAATACCGGCCTATTAATATTCAAGAACCATCCTACTACAGAGTAGTCCTAGACTGCCCATCAATGGGACATGACAAAAGTGAGATCTTGCCCCTGTTACCCTTGTACCTAGCTGGATACTGCTTTCACCAACTCAGGGAACCACCCCGCCCTGAGAGCTAGCAAGAGTTCAAAACTCACAGAATCACTACCAGAGCTCCTCTTGTCAGTAGGAAGAAGTTAGAAAACACTGAACTTCATTCATTTTTCCCAAAGAATTTGGGCCTTGAACTCTTGAGGGGAAAAATGTTATAGTAGGTAGCTGGTCAGACACGAGCAGGGCAGAAGATGAACCTCCCCCACTAGGAATGTCAGGTAACCATCCAGTGATGATCTGGCAGTTGTTAAACTGTCTCTCTAAAATAATAACTAGTCATAGCCAGCACCAGGGAAAGGCAGTCTCCTGATAGACAGATAAACCCGAAACTAGTGATCAGCTTTCCGAGAAGCTCTCAGAAGTTGGGTGAGTGGGCTCAAGCATGCAAACTAAGAGGCTAAATTCCAGAGTTTAACAGGTATCTGACCTTATAGGAACACTCAACTGATAAAGGAAAAATGTCTCAGGTGTCCATGCATACAACTCCAGTAAACACACTGCACATGCAGTTCCTCCCAAGTGTTGGCAGGCCACTGCACGTGAAGAATGTCAACATATAAGACCCCAAGTCAAGTGTCAAACTGTGTACTTTATCTCTCAAGTCGCCCACTTGTTCTTCTTCCAAGTGTAATTTACTTCCTTTTCTTCCTGCTCTAAACTTTTAAAACAAACTTTTACTCCTGCTCTAAAATCTTGCCTCAGTCTCTCACTCTGCCTCATGCTCCTAGTTAAATTATTTCTTCTGAAGAGGCAAGAATTGAGGTTGCTGCAGACCCATAGAAATTAGCTGTTGCTAAAATAGGAATTCACTGTTGTTTCAGAGGGGAAGAAAAGTTGGAAAATATAGGTAATTATGTTGAGGGGCAATAAATCGTTACTAGAAAGAATGAATAGATACTGAAAGAATGAATAGATGCAATGAATGTAAGTTGACTTACAAAATAGTTCTCTTTGGAAACTGAATAAATCTGAAAGACATATGACTTTGTAAAAAGTTTGGGCCAGGTCTGATTACATTCTTGGTCTTCTTTCCTGCAATAGATAATGAGACAACAGGGAGGAGAAAAAAAAATGTTTATTTCTTCGGTGGGTCAGTCTAATCTTTATATAGATAGGGACATAGTCTCTTCCAAGGCCTGTTGATTTCTAAGGTTTTTTAATTCAAAATATTCTTTATACTAGATAGACGTATTTTTGAGTAAAATTTTGTGTGCTCCTTCATTCACCTCTTGAATGTATTTCAGTTTACTCTTACAATATAAAAATGACTGAGTTTTCAGAAACAAGAATTTTAACAATACTTTAAAATATTTTCTGATTCCTGTTGGGAAATATGAGGGAATATATTCTAAACAGTTTAGAAAAACATTGTGTCAAATTTTGTAGTAGGCTTTTCTGTTGCACTGAGTTTGAGAAGAAAAATAAGAAAAGAAAATATTTTAAAGGAAAACAATCATCAAATTCATCTTTGTATAATTCATAAAATTGACTGTTAAAAATTAGGATAATTCTAAAATTTTCCTTTTTCTCACTTCAGAAATATACTCTATGCATATTAGAAATGCAAGTCAGAAAACAAATATAGTTTATATTCACAAGGAACTAGTCTATATTTATGCTTTTTCCCATATGAAAATTTGGCCAATTTATGGTAAATAATTTCAGTGCCCCCAAATGAAGCAGGAGTATATTTACCTTTTTCTCAAATGTCCTAGAATTGTAGTAACCTAACACAAATCTCACCAGAGAAAAATTAGTAACAACAAAAGCTTTCTGGTTTATATATATAATTTCAATGCTAAGTAAAATCATAAATTCTAACTCTCTGAAATATTCAAATACAAGTATTCAAGACTGTGAGATTGTTTACTTATAATAATAGGAAACCTTGTAGTAAACACATTTAAAATGACATTTTCGGGAAAATAGTGTACGTCAAATAGCTTCTCAAGTGAGAGTGTTTAAATATTTCCTTTCTTCAATGCTTGTGATTGAATAAAAATGGAAAGCCATGTTCATAGGTGAGTTTATAATTTCGTGAGTGAATTGAAGACTGCTACTAATAAAGCAAAATAAACAGATGGAAAGAAAAAGGAGCGACATAAATTCTCATGCTGCCTTTTTTTCTGAGAAGTCAGAAGTGATGAGCAAAAATAGAATCATGACTAAATAATGTGGCCTCACAGGGCAGATTTGCAACAAGATCTTCATGACAGAAGGCAGAAGGCATGCTGTTTGTGAGAAAAACAAACAAATTAACATTGATAGAGGGCCTACTATTTGAAAGAAAATACTTTCAATTTTCTTTTCTGCTCCACTGGGAGATTCTTGTCCCACAAGTCAGCCCTAGAGAAAAGTAGGCCTAGAGAAAAGTAGAATAGCATTATACTGGCGTAATTGTGTCTTCTTCCACTACTACTAATAATAATTTTATTGAATATACATCATGAGCCATATATACATTTTTGAGACAGGGTCTCACTTTGTCACCCAGGCCGGAGTGCAGTGTCATGACTATGGCTAACTATAGCCTCAATCTCCAGGCTCAAGTATTCCTCCTACCTCAGTCTCCTAAGTAGCTGGGACTACAGGCCTATGCTACCAACTCCAGCTATTTTTTGTAGAGACAGGGTCACACTATATTGCCTAGGCTGGTCTTGAACTTCTAGACACAATTAATCCTCCCACTCAGCCTCCCAAACTGCCAGAATTAGAAGTAAGCCCACCATGTCCAGCCATGAGCCATATAATTTGTTAAGTACCTTATTAAGATGGTCTCTGATAAGGTTTGGCTCTGTGTCCACACTCAAATTGCAGCTTGAAATGCAATAATCCCCACATGTCAAGGGCAGGACCAGGTGGAAATAACTGAATCATGGGGGTAGTTGCCCCCATGCTGTTCTCATTATAGTGAGTTATCACGAGATGTGATAGTTTTATAAGGGGCTCCCCCCTTTGCTTGGCACTCATTCTCTCTCTTGCCACCCTGTGAAGAGGTGCCTTCCACCATGATTGTAAGTTTCCTGAGGCCTTCCCAGCCATGTTGAGCTGTAAGTCAATTAAACCTCTTTCTTTATAAGTTACCCAGTCTAGGGTATTTCTTCATAGCATGAAAATGGATTAATACAGTAAATTGCCAATGCAGAGAGTCAGGTGCTGCTATAACAATACCCAAAAATATGAAAGTGACTTTGGAATTGGTAACAGGCAGATATTTGACCAATGTGGAGGGCTCAGAAGAAGACAAGAAGATTTGGGAAAGTTTGGAACTTCCTAGAGGCCTGTTGAATAGTTTTGACCAAAATGCTGATAGTGATGTTGACAATGGAGTCCAAGCTGAGGTGGTCTCAGATGGAGATGAGGAACTTCTTGGGAACTGGAGCAAAAGTGACTGTTGCTGTGCTTTAGCAAAGAGACTGGCAGCGTTTTGTTCCTGCCCTAGAGATCTGTGGAACTCTGAACTTGAGAGAGATGATTTAGGGTATCTAGTGGAAGAAATTTCTAAGCGGCAAAGCATTCAAGAGGAAGCAGAGCATAAAAGTTTGGAAAATTTACTGCCTGATGATGCAATAGAAAATAAAAACCTATTTTCTGGTGGGTAATTCAAGCCCACTACAGAAGTTTACATAAGTAATGAGGAGCCAAATGCTAATAACCAGTACAATGGGAAAAACGTCTCTATGGCATGTCAAAGACCGTCACAGCAGCAAGTGTAGCTCTTGAATTCAGTGGAAAATAAAATTGCTCATATGCATATGGTCTAGGTTTGGAGCACCCTAGGATTTTAAATATCCAAAGGAAGTATTGCACCATTTGAAAGGAACATGAACTCCTGCCACTGCTAATTTGTTTCAGTATGTGATATGTAGCAGACAGACCCAGAGGCCTAAGAGAGAAAAATGATTTTGTGGACAGGGCCCAGGGACCCCCTGCTCTATGCAGCCTTGGAACATGGTACCCTGCATCCTAGCTGCTTCATCTTCAGCTGAGGCTAAAAGGGGCAAAGGTAAAGCTTGGCCTTTGCTTCAAAGGGTGCAGGCCCCAAGCCTTGGTGGCCTCCACATGGTGTTGAGCCTGTGGATGCACTGGAGTCAAGAATTGAGGTTTAGGAACCTTCACCTAGATTTCAGAAGATGTATGAAAAGGCCTGATTGTCTAGGCAGAAGTTTGTTGCAGGGGAGGAGCCCTCACTGAGTACCTCTGCTAGGGCAGTGTCGAAGGAAAATGTGAGTTGGGAGCACCCACACAAAGTCCCCACTAAGGCACTGCCAAGTGGAGCTGTGAGAAGAGGGCCACTGTCCTCCAGACCCCAGAATGGTAGATTAACAAACAGCTTGCACCATTCACCTAGAAAAGCTGCAGACACTCAACGTCAGCCCGTAAAAGCAATCGGGAGGGAGGCTGTACCCTGCAAAGTCACAGGGGCAGAGCTGCCTGAGGCCATGAGAGCCCACCTTTTGCATCAAAATAACCTTGATGTGAGACATGATGTTGAAGGAAATCATTTTGGTACTTTAAAGTATAATGACTGCCCTATTTGATTTTGGACTTGCAAGGGGCCTGTAGCCTCTTTGTTTTGGCCAATTTCTCCTATTTGGAATTGGTGTATTTACCCAATGCCTGCACCCTCATTTTATATAGGGAGTAACTAAATTGGTTTTGATTTTATAGGCTCATAGGCAGAAGGGACTTGCCTTGTCTCAGATGAAACTTTGGAGGACTGTTGAAAAGGTACAATTGTGTTTAAATATGAGGACATGAGATTTTGGATGGGAGAGTAGTGGAATAATATGGTTTGGCTTTATCTCTACCCAAATCTCTCCTTGAATTGTAATAATCTCCACATGTCAAGAGCAGGACCAGGTGGAGATAATTGAATTATGGGGGGCAATTTCCCCAATGCTATTCTCATGACAGTGAGTTCTCATGAGATCTGATGGTTTTATAAGGGGCTTCCTCCTTTGCACAGCACTCATTCTCTCTCACACTACCCTGTGAAAAGGTGTCCTTTGCCATTGTTGTAAGTTTCCTGAGGCCTCTCCAGCCTTGCAGAAATGTGATTCAATTAAACCTCTTTTCTTTATATATTACTCAGTCTAATTTATTTATTCCTAGCAGCATGAGAACAGACAAATACAGTCTCACTTGGTTCTTACAATGGCCCTATAAATTAAATGCTATTTTTTTTTCATTTTGTGGCTCAGGAAAATAACACTCATAGTGGTCAGTTTACTTACTAAGATTACAAAACTAAGAGGTTCTATAGGTGAGGTTTACCTGAGGATGTTTGACTCTAGATCCTGAACTGTTTATTGCTATTCTATTATGCTTCCCATGACCCTTGAATAAATTATGATGATACGTAATTTACAAAGTTAATGATAACAATAGTAGTAGCTCATCGTTTATCAAAATCTTACTATGGAACAAATTCTCACGAAAAGTGAGATTGTAATCACTGTATCACATTTATTCTCATACTCTCTTATGATCAGATAAAGATTCAGTGCATTTATCAAGATTCCCCCAACTAATTGTGAGAGAGCAAGAACTGGAATTCAAATGAATGTGGTGACAGATTCTTTCACTGACTAATCTTTAATCAGGCTCTTCTGAATCAATCTTTACTTGGTCCCATCCTTGCCAGACCTCTGTAACCCAGTTTTAGGAAGTATCCTGGTAACTCAGTTTAGTGATGTTAAAAGATAAACAGGCATATTAAAATTTTAAAGAGCTTATTTGAGAAAACAATTATTCATGAATCAGGCAGTGCTAGATTGCAAGTAGTTCAGGGCTCCACCAAAAAGATGCAAGAGGAAAATGTTTATAAGGTGTTTGTGAAAGTGAGGCAAATAAAATATATTTAATTGATTAAAGTGTAAAGTCCCTAGTGAGAGGTTAGTTGTCAATTTCTAATTGGTAAAATCTCTACTTAGAGGTTAGTTGGAGGTTGCTGATTGGTTAAACTTAAGTTTTGTTTTATTGTTTATATTAAGTTAGGTTTCAGTTTGCTTACATGGAAACTCAAGGCACTGGAGCCCTCTCAGCCTAATAGCCTCCCAATTAATTATTTTGACAGAGAGAATTCTTGATCTCATTGATATATAATCAAATTATTTATCCTCATTTTCTCCCAGGTGATACCTGGCAACCCTGTTCTACCGTTAGCAAGAATCCTGTGATATCAGGTTAACCAGGATTTCCCCTTGCCTCTGATGTTCTCTCTTAGTAATTTTTTATCCATTTTTGTCTATTTTATCCATTTTTCTTATTGAATTTGGAACTGAGGACATTTTCCACCTACTACAATATTTCCTGAATAAAATCTGCTTTTAATACTTTACTACCTAGTTTGGTTACTCTTTAACAGTGGTCTCCATGCTCCTAAAAATGATACTTCATTGAATGTTTTTAAATAGGAGCAGAAATTTGAGTGAATTTATAACTCTGAAGTTATTCCACACCTTAAATTAAAATACTCATACTCTCTTCCCCATAAATCTGAGTGTGTGTTTTAACTGGCAAAGTCTTCAAATATCTCATTTACTTTATAAATTATAGGTAATACATTTTAAATACTTTATATCATAAAAACTATAATTACTATATTATAAATTGACAATGACAGAAGAAAAAGCAAAAGAAAGAGTCTAACACAGAGAATATTAAGATATTAACTACACAGAAATCTGCAAACACTTAGATTTCTGCTAATATTAAAATTATTTAAAGATTTTGCCAGGCAAGTTCCAGAAATGTTCCCTTAGAGAAATGAAATTATTTTCTCTCCCTCCTGTATATAAATATTCTTGCTTCTGAGCCAAGCTAAAGATATTATACTATAAAATTCCATACTAAAACTTTAATAAGATGAAAGTTACTTTTCTAGTTTTCGCACTATACAGGCCAATTACCTCATCTTAAGTTTGATGAGCTACTCTGCCAACATGAACAGGAACTGTCAAGCTTGTATCCTAGATCAGTGCCTGGAACATGGTAGGCCTTCAATACAAATTAATCCACTGTAAATATCTACCAATTTTCTGGTTTCAGAAAACCCTGGAAACCAAAAAAGAAAAAAATTCATTCAGTAATTAAATGGAAAATGATGTCAAATACTGTTAGAAGAGGAAACAAGAGCAGTATAATAATGGTCTGAAATCTGTGGAATCCTACAAAAAAAATTGCCATCAAATATTGGTCTCAAGAATTATTTTGCCACTATTTAATTTGAAATTTATCTGTGCATAACTTGTCAGGCTAGACCAATTATGCTGTCATGTCTAACTTCATATAACCCGTGAAATAGAATGTCTTTTAATAGTCAATGTGAATAATACTTTTGAAAGACAATTGTATTCTTAAAAAGACAAATGTAGCTCAGGTTTAAAATAATATATTTTATTAGTAATTGAAAAAATAATCTATTCCAACTTAAAACTAAGGATATGTTGAGAATCAAATTGGTAAAACAAATATGAAGTTCTTCATTTGTCTAACTTTAAGAAAGTGACTTCTAAACAGGATAAATGGTTCTAGTAACTTGTAAGTTGTGACCTCTTTAGAAGCCTATTTATCAGCTGAACAAATCTCATATCACTTTTCATAGGTATGAAATGACTACAGAAAGTGATGTAGGTAGCAGTGACTACAGGAATAGGATCAAAACAGCATTTTTTACTGAAAGTTAAATTTGAATTAAACAGTTGGAAGATTTATTGACATTTTTTAATGATACTTAAAGCAATAAAGGGTAATGTTCTATATACCATTATAAACACATTTTTAGACCTGGCTCATGATAAGTATATTAGTCTTTTTTGCCATTGTCTCTTAAATATACTATTTCTATTGAAAGCTACTTGTAACTGAATGAAAGCTCAGCTGCTTGTCACTTGTAATGCTAAATGAACAAGGATGAGATGCTGTGAAAGGAAAGTGACTTTAATCCAAAAGCCAAAAGTGGGGAAATGGCCAAGCTTATGCCTTAAAGAAACCATTTTTTATTCTGGGCTGAGTGCAGGGGATTAATAAGAAAAATTTGGCATGGGGTATAGACAAAAGTAGCAAGGAGACACTGGTGCATCTGACTTATTCTAGTGAATATCTTGGATTATTGCCCCCTCTGGTGTTTGGCTCATGCCATCTGAGGTACAGCTGGGTTGTAAATTAACTACTGCCTTAAAGTAATCTTCAGGTGAGTATACATTCTGTAGCTGCCTGAATTGTTTCAAGATTTAGACCCTGGAACTTCCAAGTAAGCACATAATTAGATATGGGAAAACGTTGTGCAAGGGAGTGTTTTGCGGTAAAAAGAGAGCAGAGGTTATTACATTATTAAGATCAAAGCCAAAGGAAAAACAAAACAAAATTTAAATGGGGAACTCTGTTACATACTCACATTGTAACAAGTAGACTGTACCTCCAAAATGAGCAAGATTAATAAAAACTTTGCTTGTGATGTTTTTAATAAAAGGGAAAGTAATAAATTATACCTTAAACTCAATTACAAAATAATGAAAAGCAAATAAATATTCTCACAATCATCAATGATACCTGCATTAATAATACAATAAAATATATTTTTAAATGTTTAAGTGCTAATTTAAAATTTTATAGTACGTAGGATCAAAAATCACTTATTTTTTAAGCTATAATATTTTATTTTTGCGCTAATATGTATATACATACACGCATGTATGTATGTATATATAGAAGGATTATAGCATTATGACTTTCAGTTTATGTTTATTTTGTGATTTTCTGTTTTAATTTCTGCATTAATTAGAGTTGACAATTTCTTCTAATTTTTTTTTCATTTTTCCATAGGTTATTGGAATACAGGTAGTGTTTGGTTACATGAATAAGTTCTTTAGTGGTGATTTGTGAGATTTTGGTGCACCCATCACCTGAGCAGTGTACACCACACCCTATTTGTAGTTTTTTACCCCTCCACCCCCTCTTACACTTCCCCCCATCCCCAAAGTCCATTGTATTATTCTTATGTCTTTGCATCCTCATGGCTTAACTCCCACATATAAGTGAGAACATGCGATGTTTGGTTTTCCATTCCTGAGTTACTTCACTGAAAATAGTAGTCTCCAATCTCATCCAGGTTGCTGTGAATGCCATTATTTCATTCTTTTTTATGGCTGAGTAGTATTCCATTGCATATATATGCAACAGATTATGGCTATTCTTGCAGGAGAAAGGTGGTATTGCACGTCTCTTTCTTTAGGTCTAATAATATTTGATTTATATATCTGGTCACTCCGATATTGTGCATATGCATATTTGCAATTGTTATATTCTCTCATTGAATGGTTCCCTTTACCATTAAACAATGACATACTTCTTTTCAGTTTTGGACTGAAAGTCAATTACATCTGATAAGAATATGACTATTTCTGCTTGCTTTTGGTTTCCATTTGCATGGAATACCTTTTTCCATCCCATCACATTCAGTCTACATTTGTCTTTAATGGTGAGGCACATCTCCTGTAGGCAGCATAAAATTAGGTTTTGTCCTTCTTATCTGTTCATCTACTCTATATCTTTTAATTGGATAATTTAATTCATTGATATTCAAGGCTATTATTGATACATAGGGACTTACTCGTCATTTTTTTCATCATTTTCCTGGTTGTGTTGTAGAATCTTAGCTTTTTTTTCCTTTCTTGTTATTTACCTCTTTGATTTGGTGGTTTTCTGTGGTTCTAAGCTTTGATTCTTTTCTCTTTTTTAGTCATGTATCTGATGTAATTTTTTCTATGTGGTTACCATGGGGCTGGAATAAAGAGTCTTTCAGTTGTAATAGACTATTTTAAGCTGATAGTAACTTTGGGCATATAAAAATATTCTAGACATTTTCTCTTTCTCCACAACTTATATTTTTGTTGCTTTAATTTGCTTCTTTATCTATTGTGTGTTTCTTAGCAACTAATTATAGTTGCTGTTTTATTACTGTTTTTATCATTTCAACTTTAAACTTTCATAGTAGTGGATTGAAAGATTTACATAGCACCATTTAATCAATGGGTTATTATATCTAATTTATGCTCCACAAGGATTTCACCACACTTCTGCTGCTCTTCACCATACTCTCTCAGTCAGTCCCATCAAAATATAATGGTTTACTTGTTATTTTGTTTCTTTTATGTTGGGAGACAAGCTCCAGGAAACTCCAGTCAACCATCTTGCTGACATCACTTTCTTTTCATATTCTTAGTGCTGTGTATTGAAGGGTGCAAGTTGGAATTTTGATAAAGTACAATTCATTACCTGTCTTCTATGTTGGTAATTTTTTTGTAAAATATTTGCCTACCTTAATATTATAAAAATTTTAAAATATTTTCTTTTAGACACTTATAGTTACAGCTATTTTTTGAGTGGTGTAATCCACATCTAACTAATTTAGTCTGCAGTTTGAGGTAAGAGTAAAAATTCAAAAATAAACTGACTATACATATAAATTTGGAGAACATCTATATTTTATTTTTTATTTAATAATG
This sequence comes from Hylobates moloch, assembly GCF_009828535.3. Taxonomy (NCBI): domain Eukaryota; kingdom Metazoa; phylum Chordata; class Mammalia; order Primates; family Hylobatidae; genus Hylobates; species Hylobates moloch. Next base: position 77,964,109 of record NW_026652282.1, read on the forward strand.
CTTACTCTAATACCATACTGTCTTGAAAACTATAACTCTATAGTAAGCCTCAAAATTAGGAAGTACGTGTTCTCAATTTATTTCTATTTTGAAGTAATTTTGGCCATTCTATGTCTTCTATATTTTTTATAAATTTTAGAAACAATTTGTCAATTTCTACAAAAAGATACTAGAATTTTAATTAGGACTGAATTAAATCTAGAAATTATTTTGAAAAAATTAACATCATTACAATATTAAATATTTAAATCTGTATACAAGGTATATGTTTCCATTTATTTAGGTGTTCTTCAATTTGTCTCAGCAAATTTTTGTTGTTATAAGTATAGAAGTCGTATGGATCACTAACTGAAATTATATTTTGCATTTCATTGATTTCCACGCTGTTTAATTACCTCTAAAAATTATTTCTTAATTTGTTTTGCAAAAATTTAGAAACACAATTGGTTTTTGTATACAGATCTTGCATCCTGGGAACTCGATAAAAGAATATTAATTCTAGCAATAGTTTTGAAAACTGCTTAATATTTTCCATGTAGACAATACTATCACCTATAAGGAGACAGTTTTGCTTATTTCTTTCCAATCCTTATTCCTATATGATTTGCCAGGTCTTATTACCCTGACTAGAATATTTAGTACAATATTGACTGTATAAATGTTGCTAGATTCAATTTGTTAATATTATGTTTAGGAATTATGTATTTGCATAGATAAAATACATTAATATATAATTTTACTTTCCTGTTATATCTTTGTTAAATTTTGTTATCAGAAGTATTTTGCCTTCATAAATAAATTGAGATGTGCTCACTCTTCTATTGTTGTAAACTGTTTATGTTATATGGTAGTGTTTCTTTCTTAAATGCTTGATAGAATTTACTGGTGAAATTACCTACTGCAATAATTTCTTCAGAGAAGGTTTATAATTATGAATTAAATTTTATGAATATTTTCAGAGCTTTTCAGTTTTTAAAAATTTATTCTTGAATGAATTTGCTATACTATCTTACCAAGTTTTTTTTTTCATGGTATCTATGTTGTTAACATTATTCAAGCATTTTTTTATATTGTGCTTATTTTCCTTTTAAAGTCTTTAGGATCTACAGTGATGCCCTCTCTGAATTTTGATCTTGGTAGTTTGTGTTTTATTTTTTTTCCTTTTCAGTCTAGTTGAGAATTTACTATTCTTTTCTTTAAAAAAGAAATCTTTTGCTTTTTTTGTTATTTTTGTTTGCTCATATATATTTTATTTCACTTACTTTAAATAAATAATATGCTTCTAAATGTTGTATTTTTAAAGAAAATTTTTGAATATAGTAGTAAGTTTCTAAATACACCACAACTAATTTCTTCCTATAAATAATAATTCACTTAAATATGGTCCATTTGTTACAATTAATAAACCAATTTTTTATTAACGAAAATCCATAATTTATCTTTTTAAAGTTTTTGCTTAATCTTTTTTTCTCTGTTCCAGGATTCTATTTATGATACCATTGCCTTTAGTCACCGTGTCTCCATAGACACATTTGGATTGTGATAGTTTCTCAAACTTTCCCTATCTTGATGGCCTTCTGAGATTTGCAGAATTCTGCTCAGTTATTTTGTGGAATGTTTTCATGGTCATTTTTGGTATCATCTTGACTGGATTAACGAATATCTAGAGAATTGGTACTACTTCTGTGTGTGTCTTTAAGGGTGTTTCCAGAGGCGACTGGCCTGCTAATCAGAGGACTGAATGGGGATGCTTTGCCCTCAATGTGGGTGGGCATCATCCACTCATCTGAGGTTCCAAATAGAAAAAATAAAAGTAGGGAAAAACGATTTTCTCTCTTTCTCCCTTTGATGTGAGACATTCCTCCTTCTGCTTTTGACAAAAGAAGTCAACCTTGGGACTTTAGGACTTACACCAGTAGCACCCCCACCCGCACTGCCCGGTTTCTCAGGCCTTCAGGCTTGGACTGAGAATTACCTTTTGGCTGTTTTGGTTCTGAGGCTTTCATACTTGGACTGAGCCATGCTAGCCTCATCCCAGGGTCTCTAGTTTGCAGAGAGAATGTCCGAGGACTTAGCCTCCATAACAAACCAATTCTCCAATAAATTCCCAATTATATATCTATGTATATTTATATATGTATCTATATTACATGTATCTCTGTATTATTGGTTTGATCTCACTGGAGAACATTGACTAATTCAAATGTCCATTAGTTGGAGATTGTCTAGTGGTTTATCATAGACTGAGATTTTGTGATTTAAAGGAGAATACCACAGAACACAAATTGTCATTTTCAACACAACAAATCAGGGGAAACATACTCTACACACGGCTTATCACTGATTGTGACCTTGATTACCTGACTGAGATAGTATTTGTCTGATTTCCCCACTGTACTATACTCTTTAAAAGGAAGTCACATGCAAACTGTTTAGAATTCTTTTGCATGGCAGATTTATTATTCTATCTCCACACACACAGAAATCTATTTTGTTATTAAATTATTTGTTTGTATCATTATTGACTCATTGTTATTTATTTTACATTTTGTGCTATAATCTAGTACTACTTTATCATGTTGCTCAAATTGTTCCAGATTTGGCCATTGGGACCTCTTTCTGTTGGTGCCTGTGTCTCTTTGACACACCTACACCTCATCAATTAGTGTGCTTCTGCATGTGTGCATTGTGTGAATGAGAGGGAGTGGTAAGGGCTTAGGTGTGTATGAGCACTTCATTATTTTCTGGGACTGCAATATGCTCCAGGTTCTTTTTGTTCTGACCCAGTCATAAAATCAGCCATTTCTCCAAGTAATCTTGGTTCCTTTTATTGGAGAATGGTATTAGAAACCAAGGTATGCTCAGTGCAACTGTAGTGCCCTTGCTTTGTGACCCTCTCAACTAACAAACTGCATGTGTGTGTGCATGTGCATGTATAATTGGTTATCTATATTAGACAATACATGGGTGTATACTAATGACTCCTAATCATGGATTATTCTAGCCTCCTACCCTTACTTATTTGTAGCCTCCCATTCTAACAGTGAGAAAACCAGATCCCACTGCCTTCCATTCTTCAATTTCAGTATACATGTATACCAGTATTGGAATTGTCAACCTATGCCATCATGGAAAACAATTTTATCAATCAGAGTAGAGTAATTATATACAGGCTTTTTAAAATTTAGTTTCACTGCATTCATTTTCAAAATTACTTAGGAAAGAATCTATTCCCTGAACCCTCTTCCCTGAGGAAGTATTATGCATTTGTAATACTGTTAGATTGTTTTCTCACAATCTTTATTCTGTTTTTCATTCTATCCTGACTAATTTACGGACATTAAAGTTCACTCTTTATGCTGTAAAGTTCTATGGGTTTTGACAAATGCCTAGTATTATCCACCATTATAGTGTCACATTATCATTTTATACTCCTAAAAATTTCTTTACGTTTGACCTCTTTAAAGCTCAGGCAAGTAGGAGGATTGCTCAAGTCCAGGAGGTTGAAGCTGTGGTTGTGATTGTATTGCTGCTTTTTAGCCTGGGTCACAGAACAAAACCCCATCTCAAAGTAATAATGATGATAATAATAATAAGAATAATAATAAACTATAATGAAATAAAAATGACAGAATATTTTCATTTGCTTCTATCATCTTCTGTATGTATTGTTTGTTGTGTCTTTTCAGATATTTTGCCTACTATTCAATTGGCTTGCTGTTTTACATATTAATTTTTAAGAGCTCTGTGTATAAGTTGAACATGAGCACTTTATCAGATAAATTTTTGAAAAAAATTTCTCACAGACTGTTGCTTGTCTTAAATTTTTCAACATTGTCATTCACAAAAAATAAACGTTTTCAATTTTAATTAATTCCAACTTATTTTTTTAATTTGTAAATTTGGTGGGCACATAGTATATGTATATATTTATGAAGTACATGAGATGCTCTGATACAGGCATGCAATGTGTCAAAATCACATTATGGAGAATGGAGTATCTATCCCTTCAAGCATTTATCCTTTGTGTTACAAACAATCCAATTCGACTCTCTTAGTTATTTAAAAATGTACAACTAAATTATTATTGACTATAGTCACCCTCCTGTGTTATCAAATACCAGGTCTTATTAATTCTTCTAATCAGTTTTTGTACCCATTAACCATCCGGAAATTGCCCACACCCTCACTACTCTTTTCAGCCTCTGGTAAACATCCTTCCACTATCTCTAGAAGGTCAATTGTTTTAATTTTAGGCTCCCACAAATAAGTGAGAGCATTGGATATTTGTCTTTCTGTGCCTAGCTTACTTCACTTAACATAATGACCTCAAGTCCCATCTAAGTTGTTGCAAATGATGGGATCTCATTATATTTAAGGCTGAATAGTACTCCACTGTGTATATGTACCACTTTTTTTAATATATTTGTCTGCTGATGGACACTTAAATTGCTTCCAATTCTTGCTATAGTGAATAATGCTGAAATAAACATGGGAGTACAGATATCTCTTTGATATACTGATTTTCTTTCTTTGGGGTATTTACCAAGCAGTGAGATTGCTGAATCCTATGGTAGCTGTATTTTTGCCTTTGGAGGAAACTTGAAACTGTTTTCTACAGTGGTTGTACTAATTTAATTTTCCACCAGCAGCATATAAGGGTTCCCTTTATTCCACATCTTCTCCAGTATTTATTATTGCCTTTGTTTTGGATATAAGCCACTTTAACTGGGGTGAGATAATATCTCATTGTAGTTTTTATTTGCATTTCTCTGATGATCAATTGTGTTCATCCCCTTTTCATATGACCGTTTGCCATTTGTATGTCTTCTTTTGAAAAATGTCTTCGAATCTTTAACCTATTTTTTGATCATATAGTTAGATTTTTTTTCTACAGAGTTATTTGAACTCTTTATGTGTTTTGGTTATTAATTCCTACTCAGATGGGTGGTTTGCAAATATTTTCTCCCATTCAATGGTTGTCCTTCACTTTGTTGATTGTTTTTTGTTTTTGTTTTTGTTTTCTGCTGTGTAGAAGCTTTTTAACTTGATGCGATCCAGTTTGTCCATTTTTGTTTTGGTTGCCTGTGCTTACGGGGTTAAATTCAAGAAATGTTTGCCCAATCAAAGTTTTTGCAATGTTTTCTTTTAGGAGTTTTATTGATTGAGGTCTTAAATTTAAGTATTTAATCCATTTTGCTTTTATTTTTATATGATATGAGACAGATGTCTAGTTTCATTATTCTGCATATAGATGCACAGTTTTTCTCAGATGATTTATTGAAGAGATTGTTTTTTTGCCAATGTATGTTTTTGGCACCTTTGTTTAAAATGAGTTCACTGTAGGTGTATGGATTTGTTTGTAAAATGCTTATTCTGTTCCATTGGTCTATGTGTCTGGATTTATGCCAGTACCATACTGTTTTGTTCACTATAGTTCTATAGTATAGTTTGAAGTCAGGTAATTTGATTCTTTTTTTTTTTTTTTTTTACCCTTCAGGATAGGTTGTCTACTCTGGGTCTTCTGTGGTTGCGAATAAATTGTAGAATTTTTTTTTTCTTTAAGGAATGTCATTGGTATTTTGATAAGAATTGAACTCAATCTGTAAATTGCTTTTGGTAGTATGGACATTTTAACAGTATTGATTCTTCCAATCCAAAAATTGAAATATATTTTCATTATTTGGTGTTCTCTTCAATTTTTTATTAGTGTTTACTGTTTTCATTGTGGATATCTTTCATATATTTGGTTAATTCCTAGGCACTTAATTTTCCTAGTGGCTATTGTGGGCTAATTTTTTATTTTTTTTTCAGATAGTTCAATGTGGGCATTTAGAAATGCTGCTAGTTTTTTATATTGACTTTGTATCCTGAAAATTCACCAAATTTGTTTATCACTTCTAACAGTTTTCTTGTGGATTATTGAGATTTTTCCAAATATAAGATTATATTATATATAAACAAAAAAACCTGCCTTCTTTTTTCCAATTTGGATGTCTTTTTCCTTTTTCTTGTCTGATTGCTCTAAGACTTCCAGTACTATATTGAATACCAATGGTAAAAGTTGGCATCTTTGTCATGTTCCAGATCTTAGAATAAAGACTTTCACTATTTTCCCATACGATACTAGCTTTGAATCTGTTGTATATGTTTTTGTTATGTTGAAGTATATCTTCTCTACCCAGTTTGTTAAAGATTTTTTGTCACAGTGAAATATAGAATTTTACCAAATGCTTTTTCAGCATCTATTGAATAATCACATATTTTTTGTCCTTTATTTATATGATGCATCGTATTTAGTGATTTCTGTATGTGAAACCGTCTTTGCATCCTGTATTAGTCCATTTTCACACTGCTATTAATAACTATCTGAGACTGGATAATTATAGAAAAAAATAGGTTTAATTTACTCACAGTTCGGCATAGCTGGGGAGGCTTCGGTAAACTTACCATCATGGCAGAAGGCAAAGGAGCAGCAAAGAACCTCTTACATGGTGGCAGGAGACAGCAAGTGAAGGGGGGAAGTGCTGGACTTCTAAACCATCAACTCTCATGATAACTCACTCACTATGGGAAAGCTGCCCCCATGATCCAATCATCTCCCACCAGTCCCTCCCCTGACACATGGAAATTACAATTTAGATGAGGTTTGGATAGAGACACAGAGTCAAACTCTATCATTCTGTCCCCGGCCCTTCCCAAATCTCATGTTCTTCTGACATTTCAAAACCAAGCATGCCTTCCCAACAGTTTCCCAAACTCTTAACTCATTGCAGTATTAACCCAAAAGTTCAAGTTCAAAGTCTCATCTGAGACAAGGCAAGCCCCTTCCACCTATAAAACTGTGAAATAAAAAACAAGTTAGTTTTCTGATCTGTGTTAGTTTGCTGAGGATAATGGCTTCCATCTTCACCCATGGGAGCTGAAGAATTAGAATTCATGGACACAGGGAGGGAATAACACAAACTGGGGCCTGTCTGGGGAAGGAGGTTGGGGAGAGCATTAGGGAACAGGGCTAATGAATGCTGGGCTTAATACCTAGGTGATGGGTTGACAGGTGCAGCAAACCACCATGGCACACATTTACCTATGTAAAAAACCTGCACATGTACCTTGGAACTTAAAAATAAAGTAAAATAAAATAAAATAAACAAAGTAGTTATTTCCAAGATATTTTGGGGTACAGGCATTGGGTAAATGCCCCAATTTTTAAAGGAGAAATTGGCCAAAACAAAAAAAAGGAAAGCCCCATGCAAGTCCAAAACCTAGCAAGGCAGCCATTAAATCTTAAAACTCCAAAATCTCCTTTAATTCCATAACTCACCTCCAAGTCACACAGATGCAAGGGGTGGGCTTCCAAGGCCTTGGGAAGCTCTACCCCTGTGGCTCTGCTGGATACAGTTTCCATGGCTGCTTTCACCACCTGGCATTAAGTGCCTTGGCTTTTCCAGGTGCACAATGCAAGCTGTTGGTAGATTTACTATTCTCTGGTCTGGATGACAATGGCCCACTTCTCACAGCTCCAATAGGCAGTGCCCCAGTGGCGACTCAGTGTTTGGGCTCCAACCTCACATTTTCCCTCTGCAGTGCCCTAGTAGAGATTCTTCATGCGGGCTCTGCTCTTGCAGCAGATTTCTGCATGGACACCCAGGAATTTCCATACACCCTCTGAAATCTAGGCAAAAGGTTCCAAACCTCAATTCTTGCCTTCTGTGCACCCACAGGCCCAATATCATGTGGAAGCTACCAAGGCTTGGGAATTGCACCATCTGAAGCAATGGCCTGAGCTATACCTTGGCCCCTTTTGGCCATGGCTGGAGCTGAAGTGGCTGGGATTCAAGGCACCAAGTCCTTAGGCTGCACAGAGCAGTGGGGCCCATGAAATCATGTTCCCTCCTTGGCCTTCAGGCCTGTGATTGAAGTAGCTGCCAAAAAGATCTCTGAAATGCCCTGGAAGTATTTTCCCAATTGTCTTGGCTATTAACATTTGGCTTCTCATTACTTATGCAAATTTCTGCAGCTAGATTGAATATCTTCCAAGAAAATAAATTTCTTTTTTTCTACCACATGGTCAGGCTGCAAATTTTCCAAACATGTCTACTCTGCTTCCCTTTTAAATATAAGTTTCAGTTTCAGAATCTCTTTTTTACAAATATGGGAGTGCACTTTCAGAAACAGCCAGGTCACATCTTAGATACTTTACTACTTAGAAATTTTTTCCACTAGATATCTTAAATCATCTCTCCCAAGTTCAAAGTTACACACGTCTTTAGGGTAGGGGCAAAATGCTGACAGTCTCTTTGTTAAAGCATAGCAAAAGTGACCTTTACTCCAGTTCCTAATAAGTTTCTCATCTCCATCTGAGACCACCTGAGCCTGGGCTTCACTATCCATATCACTGTGAACATTTTGATCAAAACCATTTAACAAGTTTCTCAGAAGTCCCAAACTTTCCCACATCTTCCTGTCTTCTTCTAAGCCCTCCAAACTGTTTCACCCTTTGCCTGTTAGCAAGTTCCAAGGTCCTTTCCACATTTTTGAGTATCTTTATGGCACTGCCCCACTTCTCTTGTACCAATTTTCTGTATCAGTCCATTTTCACACTGCTATAAATAACTACCTGAGACTGAGGAATTTATAAAGAAAATAGGTTTAATTGACTCACAGTTCCTCATGGCTGAGGAGGCCTCAGGAAACTTACAATTATGGTGGAAGGGGACGAGGAAGCAAGGCACATCTTACAGTATGGCAGGAGAGATAAAGCAAGCAAAGGGGGAAAATGCTACACTTTTAAGACATCAGATCTCTTGAAAACTTATTCATTATCACTCTCATGAGAACCACATGGGGGAAACTGCTCCCATGATCCAATCACCTCCCACCAGGTCCCTAATACATGAAGATTACAATATGAGATGAGGTTTGGGTGGAGACACAGAGCCAAGCTATGTCACATCCCAGTGATAAATTCCACATTATCAACATGAATGGCCTTTTGAATGTACGGTTGAATTCTGTTTTCTAGTATTTTGTTGAAGATTTTTGCATTAATATTAATGAAAGATCTTACCCTGTAACTTTTATTTATTTATTTATATTAATTTGGCTTTGGTATCAGGGTAATACTGACCTTTTAGAATGAGTTTGGAAGTATTCTCTCCTCCTCTAGTTTTTGAAATATATTAAGTAGGATTTGTATCATTTTTTGTTAAGTCCTTGGTGAAATTCGGCAGTAAAGCCATTGGGTCCAATGTGGTTATTTGTTTTTTAATTATGATTATTAATTTTTTTGAGATGGAGTGTTGCTCTACCACCCAGGCTGGAGTGCAGTGGCATGATCTTGGCTCACTGCAACCTCTGCCTCCTGGGTTCAAACAATTCTCCTGCCTCAGCCTCCCTAGTAGCTGGGACTACAGGCGCATGCCACCATGCCTAGCTAATAATTATTTGGTGTGTGTTTTTTTAGTGAAAGTAATTTTCACTGGTGATATGATTTATTTCTTGCTTTGTATTTTTTGCATATCTGTTGTATGTTTTTTGATTTGAGGTTACCATGGGACTTGAAAATATTATCTAATAACTGACTATTTTAAACCTGATAACAATTTAATATGATAGCATAAATAGATAAGCAAAACATAAACTAATAAAAACTGTTTACATTACTTTATCCCCTCACTTTTTAACTGCTAGTTGTTAAGTTTTATGTCATTGTACTATGTCCTGAAAAGCTGTTTTAATTATTATTTTGATTGGTTCATCATTTAGCTGTTCTACTTAAGATTAGCATGGTATACACCCACTATGACAGTGTTATAATAGTCTGTGTTTTTCTGTGTTCATACTATTAGCAGTGAGTCTTACACTTTCAGATGGTTTCTTATTGCTCATTAACATCCTTTTCTTTCAAATTGAAGAAGTTCCTTTAGCATTTCTTGTAGGACAGATCTGGTGTTGATAAAATCTTTCAGCTTTTGTTTGTCTTGGAACGTCTTTATTTCTCCTTCATGTTTGAAGGATATTTTCACCAAATATACTATTCAAGGGTGAAAGTTTTTTTTTTTCTTCAGCAATTTAAATATATCACTTTTTCCTGGCCTGTAAGGTTTCCACTGAAAAGTCTGCTGAGAGATGTACTGGAGCTCCATTGTATGTATGTTATTTGTTCCTTCTCTCTTGCTGCTTTTAGGATCCTTTATTTTTGACTTTTGGGAGTTTGCTTATTGTATTAGTTCATTTTCACACTGCTATGAAGAAATACCTCAAACTGAGTAATTTATAAAGGAAAGAGTTTTAATTGACTAACAGTTCCACATGGCTGGGGAGGCCTCAGGAAATGTACAATTATGACAAAAGGGAAAGCAAACATGTTTCTCTTCATATGGGTGTCGAGAGAGGAGAGGAGAGTGAAAGCGGGGAAAGCCCCTTATAAAACCATCAGATCTTCTGAGAACTCACTCACTAATATGAAAATGGCATGGGGGAATTGCCATGAGCCAGACCACATCATTCTGCCACTGGCCCCTGTCAGATCTCATTTTTCTCACATTTCAAAGCACAATTATGCTTTCCATACAGTTCCCCAAAGTCTTAACTCATTTCAGAATTAACCTAAAAGTCCAAATCTGTAGTCTCATCTGAAACAAGGCAAGTGCCTTTCACCAATGAGCCTGTAAAATCAAAAGCCATTTAGTTACTTCCTAGAGGCAACAGAGGTAAAAGAATTGGGTAAATACAATTCCCAATGTGGAATTCCCATTCCAAATCGGATAAATTGGCCAAAACAAAGGGGCTACAGGTCTCATGCAATTCCAAAATTCAACGAGTCAGTAAATAAATCTTAAAGCTCTGAAATAATCTCCTTTGACTCCATGTCTCACATCCAGGTTACACCGATGCAAGCAGTGGGCTCCACAGCTTTGCACAACTCTGCCACTGTGTCTTTGCAGGGTACAGCCTCCTCCCAGCTGCTTTCATGGGCTGTCCATGATTGTCTGCAGCTTTTCCAGGTGCACAGTAAAAGTTGTTGGTAGATCTACCATCCTGGAGTCTGGAGTACAGTGGCCCTCTTCTCCACTAGGTGGTGTCACAGTGGGGACTCTGCATGGGGGCTCCAACCTCAAATTTCCCTTCTGCACTGCCATAGCAGAGGTTCTCCATTAGGGTTTTGCACTTGCAGCACACCTCTGCCTGGACATCCAGGCATTTCCATACATTCTCTAAAATCCAGCTGAGTTTCCCAAATGTTAATTCTTGTCTTCTGCAGACCTGCAGGACCAACACCATGTGGAAGCTGCCAAGGTTTGGGACTTGCACCCTCCAAACCAATGGCCTGGGCTGTACCTTTGTTTCTTTTAGCCCCAGCTGGAGATGCTGGGATGCAGGGCAACAAGACCTCAGGCTGCATACAAGAGCCCGGCACTGTATCTGGCCCATAAAACCATTTTTCTCTCCTAGGCCTTTGGGCCTCAAAGGGGCTGCTCTGAAGTTTTCTGACATGCCCTGGAGATATTTTTCCCACTGTCTTGGCAATTTGAACATTTGGTTTCTTATTACTTATACAAATGTCTGCGGCAGACTTGAATTTCTCCCCCCAAAATAGGTTTTTCTTTTCTACCACAACATCAGGCTGCACATTTTCCAAACTTTTATGCTCTGCTTCTTTTTTAAACATAAATTTCAATTTCAGATCATCTCTCTCAAGTTCAAAGTTCCACAGATCTATGGGGCAGGGGCAAAAAGCTGCCAGTCTCGTTGCTAAAGCATAGCAAGAGTGACCTTTACTACAGTTCCCAGCAAGTTTCTAATCTCCGTTTGAGACCACTTTATCCTGGACTTCATTGTTCCTACTACTATCTGCATTTTGTCCAAAGACATTCAACAAGCCTTTAGGAAGTTTTAACTTTCCCACATCTTCCTGTTTTTTGAACCCTCCAAGTCTCTAGGAAGTTCCAAACTTTCCCACATTTTTCTTTCTTCTTCTGAGCTCTCCAAACTATTCCAACCTCTGCCTGTTATCCAATTCCAAAGTTGCTTTCACATTTTCAGGTATTGTTATAGAAGTGCCCCACTCCCAGTATCAATTTACTGTATTACTTCATTTTCATGCTGCTGTGAAAAAATACCTGAGACTGGGTAATTTAGAAGAAAAAAAAGAGCTTAATTGACTCACATATTGCATGGCTGGGGAGGCCTCAGGAAACTTACAATCATGGTGGAGGGGAGGAAACCACGTCCTTCTTCATGTGGCGGCAGGAGAGACAAGTGCAGAATAAAGTGGGGAAAACCCTGTTATAAAATTACCAGGTCTCATGAGAACTCACTATCATGAAAACAGCATGAGAGAACTGTCCTCGTGATCTTATCACCTCCCACGAGGCAACCTCCCCAAAACCTGAAGATTACAATTTAAGATGTGGTTTGGGTGCAGACACAGAGGCAGACTATATCAATTATTAAATGACTTTAGATAGTTTTCTTTTAGTTAAATCTGCTCGTTGTTCTATAACCTCTTTGAACTTGGGTATTGATGTTTTCCTCCAGGTTTGAAAAATTCTCTGATATTATTTCTTTTTATAAGCTTTCTTCTGCTATCTCTTTCTTTAAATCCTCTTTAAGGCCAATAATGCTTAGATTTATTCTTTTGAGGCTATTTTCTAGATCTGGTATGCGTGCCTCATCCTTTTTTAATTTTTAATTTTTAATTGTTGTCTTTTCTGTGTATTTTCAAATACACTTTCTTCAAGCTCACTAATTATTTCTTTTGCTAGATCAGTTCTGCTATTAAGAGACTCTGCTGCATTCCTCAGTATGTCAGTTTTATTTCTCAATGCTAGAATATTTGCTTGATTCTTTTTAATTATTTTAATCCATTTGCTACATTTATCTGATAGAATGCTGAGTTCTTTCTCTGTATTTTCTTAAATTTTGTTGAGTTTCCTCTATATAGCTATTTTGAGCTCTTTGTCTGAAGAGTAACATATCGCTCTTTCTACATAATTGACTCCTGGTTTCATATTTAGTTCATTTGGTGAGGTCAGGTTTTTCTATCTGCTCTTGATGCTTGTATGTGTTCATCAGTGTCTGGGTATTGAAGAGTTCAAAATTCACTGTAGTCTTTGCAATCTGGATTTTGCAATCTGTGCCTGTCTTTCTTGGGTAGGCTTTCCAGGTATTTGAAGAAACTTGGAAACCAAGCACAGTGATGCTGTGTTTCTTGCAGACTCCTAGAGGTACCACCTTGATGTTCTTGGATAAGATTTTAAAAATTGAATTATTTGGCAGAAACTCTTGTTTGTTTTCTTTATTTCTTTTCCAAACAAAGTCTCTCTCTTTGTGCTGAGCTGCCTGGAGCTGAGGGTGATGTGATGAAAGCAGTCCCGTGGCCACCACCACTGGAATTGAATTGGGTCAAACCTGAAGACAGCACATCACTGAGTCTCACCCAAGGTCCACTGTAACTACTACCTGGCTACCACCTATGTTTGCTCAAGGCCTAGGGCTCTACAATCATTAGTTGGCAAAGTCTTCCAGGTTGTGTTTTTCCCTTCAGGGTACTAAGTTTATTCTGGCCCCAAGCAGGTCCAGAGATGCTGTCTGCAAGCAGGGGACTGAAATAAAACATCTTAGTATTCTATTCCACTGCAGCTGTGCTGGCACTCAAACACAAGACGAAGCCTTGCCTGCTCCTTTTCTCCCCTTTCCACAGGTACATGAGCTTCTTCCTATGGCCCTCACCAACACTGTCCCAGAGAAAGTTCTGCCCCACCACTGCCAATGTTCAACTGTGGTCCAAGGACCCTTCAGTTAGCTTGTGTTGAACACTGCTAAGCCTGAGACTCACTTTTCAGGGCAGTGGTCTCCCCTCTGGCCCCGGGCAGGTCCATAAATGCCATCCAAGAGCCTAATCCTGAACACAGGGACTCTAAGAGCACACTTGGTGCTCTATCCCACTGTGGGTAAGCTGGTACCTGACACCAACATGTCTCAGAGTTTCACCCAAAGCCCATGGTGTACTACCTGGATATTGCTGTTGGTAATTCAGAGTCCAAAGGCTTTTCAGTTAGCAGGTAATGCAAGTTGCCAGGACTGGGTCCTTCTTTTTATGGTAGTCGGTTCTGTTTTGCCCCAGAGTGTGTCTAAAAATGTCATTTGGGAGTTAGGGCCTGGAATGGGAACATCAAGGCTCTTACAGTTGTCTTACCTTACTGTGGCTCAACTGGTATCTAAGATGCAAAGCAAAGTTGTCTTTACTCATTTCTCTCCAATTTCTATCCATTCTTGAAGCAGAAATAGAGTCATTTTCATTACTGTTAACTGCATTGTCTGAGGTTGGGGGAGTGGTGGCTCAAGCACTCACCCAGTGGTTCTGTCTTGTGTCTCACTAGGTCACACGCCACCTCAGTCCAGCAGTTCTAAGCCCAGCACAGCATCAGGACTTTTTAAAGAATTGCAGTTCTCCTGTCCTAGACAGCCCTTCAAGTTCACCACACAGGCTGGACAGCAGTGGCATAATCTCAGCTCACTGCAACCTCCACCTCCAAGGCTCAAACCATCCTCCCAACTCAGCCTCCTGAGTAACTCAAACGGCAGGCCTGCACCACCATGCTTAGCTATTTTTTTTTTTTTTTTTTTTGCATTTTTGGTAGAGACAGGGTTTCACCATGTTGTCCAGGCTGGTCTCAAACTCCTGAGCTCAAGTGATCTTCCCACCTCGGCCTCTGAAAGTGCTGGGATTATGGGCATGATCCACCACACCCCACAGCAATAGATAGATTTTAAATGCATGCCTCTCTTTCTCCCTCCTCCCTGTAGTAGTCTGCAGTGTTTATTGTTGTCATCTTTATTTTCATGTGTACTCAATGTTTACCTTCCACTCATAAATGAGAACATGCACTATTTGGTCTTCTCTTTCTGTGTTAATTATCTTAAGATAATGGCCGCTGGGTGCATCCATTTTGCTACAAAGGACATAATTTCATTTTGTTATGGTTGTGTAGTCTTCCATGGTGTATATACGCAATATTTTCTTTAAGTAATCCATCATTGATGGACACATAGGTTGATTTTATGTCTTTGCTATTGTGCATAGCTCTGCAGTAAAAATACTAGTGCATGTGTCTTTATTAGAATAATTTATATCCATTTGGATAAATATCCAGTAATGAGATTACTGGGTCAAATAGTAGTTGTGTTTTATGTTATCTGAGAAAACTTCAAAATCCTTTTCACAGTGGTTGAACTAATTTACATTCCTAACAATAGTGCATAAGCATTATCTTTTTTCTGCAGCCTCAGCAGCATCTGTTACTTTTTGGTTTTTTTAATAATAGTCATTCTGACTGGCATGAGTTGTGATATGGCTTGGATTTGTGTCTCTGTCCAAATGTCATGTCAAATTGTAATCCCCCATGTTGGAAGTGGAGCCTGGTGGGTGGTGATGGGATCATGGGGGCAAATTTTCCCTTTACTATTCTTGTGATAGTGAGTGAGTTCTCATGAGATCTGGTTGTTAAAAAATGTGTAGCATTTCCCTCTTTTCTCTCCTCCTGCTCTGGTCATATAAGATGTGCCCACTTTCCCTTCACCTTCTGCTATGATTGAAAATTTTCTGAGTTCTCCCTAGCCATGCTTCCTACATAGCCTGTGGAACTGTGTGAGAATTAAATTTCTTTTCTTTATAAATTACCCAGTTTTAGGTATTCTTTTATAGTAGTGCATGGACAGACTAATACAAGGTCGTATCTCACTGTAGCTTTGATTTGCATTTTTCTGATTATTAGAAATAAAGAGCATTTTTTATGTTAATTGGCTGTTTGTATGTCTTCTTTTGAGAATTGTCTAGTCCATGTCCTTTCTCCATTTTAACGACCTTATTTAATTTTTGTTTGTTGATTTCTTAAGTTTCTTATAGATTCTGGATATTAAATCTTTGTCCAATGAGGAGTTTGCAAACATTTTCTTCCATTGTGTAGGTTGTTTGTTTACTTTGTTGATAGTTTCTTTTGTTGTGTGAAAGCTTTTCAGTTTATTAGGTCCCAATTGTTAGCTTTTGTTTCTGTTACAGTTGCTTTTGGGGACTTGGCCAACTATTTATTACCAAGGCTGATGTCAAAAAGGTATTTTCTGGCTTGTCTTCTAGGAGTTTTAGTGTTTGAGGTGTTTTAAATTATTTAATCCTTCTTGAGTTAATTTGTATATATAATGAAATGTAGGGGTCCAGTTTATTCTTCTGTCTATGTGAGAAAAATAGCCAGTTATCACAGCAACATTTATTAAATAAAAAGTCATCTCCCCCTTGTTTTTTTTTCTTTTTTTTTGGATAATTTTGTTGATGATCCAATGGTTGTAGGTGTGAGGCTTTATTTCTGGGTTTTCTATTGTGTTTCAATGGTGTATTGGTCTGATTTTGTACTAATGCCATGCTGTTTTGGTTACTGTAGTATTATATTATACTTTGCAGTCAGGTAGTGTGATGCCTCTGGCTTTCTTCTTTTTGCATAGGATGGCTTTGACTATTCAGTCTCTTTTGGTTACATATGAACTTTAGAGGAGTTTTTTATAATTCTATAAAAAATGACATTTGTAGTCTGATGGGAATAGCATTTATTCTATAGATTGCTTTAAGCAGTATGGCAATTTTAACAATACTGATTCTTCCAATCCATGAGCATGAAATGCCTTTCCACTTATTTTTGTCATCTCTAATATATTTCAGCAGTGTTTTGTAGTTCCCTTTGTAGAGATATTTTATTTGATTGGCTAGCTGTATTCCCAGGTATTTCATTTTTTTAATTCAAAATGTTTAATTTTATTCACTATTATTTTACTCTCAGATTGAATGCTATTGATATACAGAAATACTACTAATTTTTGTACAATAATTTTATATTTTGAAACTTTACTGAGGTTGCTTATAAGTTCTAGGATCCTTCTGGCAGAATCTTCAGGATTTTCTAGGTATAGAATTATATTATAAACAGAAAGAGATAGCTTGACTTTTTTCCCTATTTGAATTCTCTTTTAAAAAAAAATGTCTAGGCTGGTTTCTCTGTCTAGAAATTCTAGCGCTATGTTTAATAGGCATGGTGAGAGTGGACAACCTTATTATTTTCCAGTTCTCAAGGAGGGTGGTTTCAGCATTGTCAAATTCAGTGTAATGTTGGCTGTGTGTTTGTCATACATGGCTCTGATGATTTTGGGGTTTGTTACTTTGATGGGTAGTCTGTTGAGAGTTTTTACTATGAAGGATGTTTTATCTAAAGCTTTTTTTTTGTTTGTTTGTTTTCATCTACTGAGATGATCATATTGTTTTTGCTTTTAATTGTTTATTTGGTAAGTCGCATTTATTTATTTGCATATATTGAACCAGGCTTGCAATCCAGGAATAAAGCCTACTTTTTTATGTGCTTCTGAATCAGTTTGGTAGTGTTTTGTTGACAATTTTTGCATTTACATTCATCAAGAATATTGGCCTAAAGTTTTCTTTGTTCACCGTGTCTCTGCCATATTTTGGATTAGGCTTGTGCTGGCTTTATAGAATGAGTTAAGGAGGATTCTCTTTATAATTTTTTGAATAGCTTTATTAGAATTAATACCAGCTATTTGTACACCTGGTAGCATTAATCTATGAATCTATCTGATCCAGTGCTCTTTTTGGTTGGTAGGTTTTTATTACTAATTCAATCTTGGAACTTGTTATTTGTATTTTCAGGTTTTCACTTTTGTCCTGGTTCAATTTTGAGAGATTGTATGTTTCCAGGGATTTACGCATTTCTTCTAGGTTTTCTAATTAGTATGCATAGAGTGGTTCATAGTAGTCTCTGAGGATCTTTTGTGTTTCTGTGTAATCAGTTGTAATGTCATCTTTGTTGTTTCTAATTGTAGTTTTTGAATATTCTCTTTACTTTTTTGTTAATATAGCTTGTGGTCTATGCTTTTTGTTTTTATTTTATTTTTTATTTTTTGAATAACCAACTCTTTGTTTCACTGATGTTTTCTATGAATTATTCCATCTCAATTTCACTCAGTTCCCTTCTAATTCAGTTATTTCTATGAACCTAAAAGTCTCTAAGACAGGTCTCGATCAATTTAGAATGTTTATTTTGCCAAGGTTAGGATGCACCTGTGACACAGACTCAAGATGTCTGGACAACGTATGCCCTAAGCAGTTGAGGTATAGCTTGCTTTTATACATTTCAGGGAGACATAATACATCAATCAATACATGTAAGATTTACACCGATTTGATCTGAAAGGGCAGAACAACTCGACGTGGGAGCTTTCGGGTCATAGGTAGATTAAAAAATTTTCTGAAAATTGGTTGAAATAGTTATTAGCAATAGAAAGGAATGCCAAGGTTATGATAAGTGATTGTAGAGAACAATGTTTTATCACGCAGATGAAGCCTCCAAGTAGCAAGCTTCAGAGAGGACAGATTGTAAATGTTTCTTATCAGACTTAAGGTCTGTGTTGATGTTAATGCTGGTCAACTTTCCCTGAATTCCAAAAGGGAGGGTACAATAAGGCATGTCCGACCACCTCTTTCATCATGACCTTAACTAGTTTTTTGTGTTAACTCTGGAATGCACTTAGCCAACAAGAAGGGCTCATTTAGATGGTTGAAGGGCCTTAGACTTTTATTTTTAGTTTACATTCTCCCCCTTCTGCCCAAGATTTGCCAGGGGCAATATCAGTGGCCAGCAAATTTTTATTTGGTTCCATAGCATTGTTCGGTTGGCATGGCTGCCTGCCCCAAGTTTATCCTGTCTCTGGCTGGGACACTTTATGGTCAAGAGACTTAGAGTCAAAAAACTCTAATTAAATATTCTACACCAAATAGAAGTAAATGTGAACAGGTATTTATTACCTATTTTTTTTTTTTTGTAAAAAGCCAAAAAACAAAAAGCCAAAGGCAAGGTCACAAAACTGACTTATTTTTAATTTCTATGCATTGAGCTACTCTAATCTTGATTTTAGTTACAGACGTATAGCAATTAGCATACAAAACATAAGCATTGTTCTGAATTTAAAAAAATAATATAGATCTATCTGCACAACTCATAACTGAGAGTATTATGCCCAGGAGGATTTGCCACAAGGTACTTTTATCCTCTCAGTTATTATTTTCTTCTAACTTTACAGGAAGCAAGAAATTCTTTATGGTTGAGATAAATAAAAAGATGCCATATAATACCACAGAGAGCAGTCTCTTGTTTTATCAGGAGATATTTTCATGATAGTGAATAAAGTGTACCCATCCTTGATTTGTAGGGTCTGAGCTGATTTTTTCCTTCAAAATTGGCCCTTGCAATCTCATGCACCCACCTCTATTGTGGCAGTCCTTGGGCTTAGAGGGAGGGTGCTTGTATGGCCTTAGCGGGAGGGTGCTTGTATGGCCTTAGCAGCAGGGCATTTATAGTGAAAAACAGATTGGGCCTAGTGGGATGCCAAATGAGGGAGATCTGTATTTCTATTCTTTAGAATACTATGATTCTAGTTTCCTTAGAAATAAAACAAAGAGAGATAAATAATATTAATATTTTGAAAATCAAAAGAGTATTTGTGGGTCAGAACAGAAAAAGGAACATATTCCATTAGGGGACAAACTAAAAATATAGAGAAAAATGATAATCTTATACTCATTAGTGGATTATTGCAGCCAAAAAATGATTTACAATTCAATATGCTCTCAAAAAATAAAAATAAGGGCTAAAGTCTAGTAATAAGTTGATATGGTTTGGCTGTGTCCCCACCCAAATCTGAACTTGAGTTGTATGTCCCAGAATTCCCATGTGTTGTGGGAGGGACCCAGGGGGAGGTAATTGAATCGTGGAGACCATTCTTTTACATTCTATTTTCATCATAGTGAATAAGTCTCATGACATTTGATGGGTTTATCAGGTGTTTCCACTTTTGCTTCTTCCTCATCCTCTCTTGCCACCACCATGTAAGAAGGGCCTTTGACCCCCTGCCATGATTCTGCAGCTTCCCCAGCCATGTGGAATTGTAAGTCCAATCAAATCTATTTTTTCTTCCCAGTCTCGGGTATGTCTTTATCAGCAGCGTGAATATAGTCTAATAGACTAAATTGGTACCAGTAGAGTGGGATGTTGCTGAAAAGATATCCAAAAATGTAAAAGGGACTTGGAACTGGGTAACAGGCAGATATTGGAGCAATTTGGGGGGCTCAGAAGAGGACAGGAAAATGTGAGAAATTTTGAAACTTCCTAGCGACTTGATGAATATCTTTGCCTAAAATGCTGATAGCGATATGGACAATAAGATTCCGTCTGAGGAGGTCTCCGATGGAGATGAGAAACTTGATGGGAACTGAAGCAGATGTGACTCTTCTTATGTTTTGGCAAAGAGACTGGTGGCATTTTGCCCCTGCCCTAGGGATTTGTGGAACTTTGAACTTGAGAGAGATAATTTAGGGTGTATGTGCCAAATAGGTTTTTGTCTTATTATACTTGGCAAATATGTGAACATTATATTCACATAAAGTGCAACAATTGATTGGCTATATAGGCTTTTCTTAAGTTAGTTTTGCTGGAATTTTACCTAAAAATATGTTATCCTACATAAAGCTTTGGTAAAATAACCAGTGTCTGCAACTGTTCTGTTTTAAAAGAAAAGACTCTCACTAAATTTATGCAAGTAACTATATTGTCATAAAATCAGAATACTCATGAACAGTTTCTGAACTTTGGAGAACTCAAAGAGAAAAGTGAATTTGCTCACAAAAACATACTTCACTAGATTTCCCTGACTCTTCTTCAATCAGAGGAGCAGCTTTCAAAAGGATGTTGCTTGTTCACATTGAAACTGCTTCCCTCAAGCCAAACAGCTCTTGTGAGATGAGAGCAGTCTATCAGGCATTGTGGAATCTAGCAGTTCCTCAAATAGATAGAATCCCTCCTAGGGAAAAGAAAGACTCTCTGCTTATGCATATTCTTCTCCTTATATGGTCCAGGTAGCAAGATTCTATATAAAAATGATTTGGGTCCTGAACATAGGATTGGGACAAGAGACTCAGGCTGTTTTGTTAATCTTTTTAATTTGCCTCATCATTGTCCAGGCAATGTCAGCTTTCTCATTATAACCTTTGCATTTTTATTTTTCTTAAATTTTCCAATCTGGGGCAAATAGTGTTTGAAAGATCTTTGTTTTAACTCCTCAATTTTCATTTTACTTAATTTATTTCTTAATAACCATCCAAAATTTTCTATTACGCTTCTGGGGCAAAACGTTTGACTCCCTTTTTCTATTCCCATTTATTTTGTTAATTATCGCTAATATTTTATTAAGCAACTGTAAGACCCATGAGGGACAGCAAATTTGATAAGGCTTCTCAGTCATACCAATCTGTGCGAGTAATGTCATCCAGGGCACTCATGTAAAAGGAGCCCCTTAACAAAAATTTACCATCAACTGGGTAACAGGCATATTCAGTGGGAGAATATCCTGGTCATTATAAAGCCAGTCCCAACTGGCTTGCATATGTAGCATAGCAACTGTTTCATGTGGGGTCCTCCACTTGGTATTTTATAGGGAAAGTAGGAAAGTCCGATTCTCAGGGTAAATAGACCTTACAGTAGCATTTATCTGATTCACTAGACTGGTTGTTCTCTCAGGAATAATCTGTGCATTTGGATCACATATATTTATCAGCAATTGTTTAATAGTAATCTGCTGGTCCTGCATTAAACCAAACAAGCTCTTTTATTCTGTAGCATTTTAAATGAAGGATTCTGTTCTTAAAGTAGTTATTTCTACAATCCATTATAGTAAATGTTTCACAGGAAGCTGATGATACCAATCTAGAAAATGAAACAATTTCTTTACATTATACCTTCTGATTTTAATAGTTACTTAGTTTTGCTCTTCCCCACATTGACTATTTTCTTGGTAACCACAGATCTCAGAGGTAATATTTTGCCCTGGCTTAATTTTTCTCTTTATCCATTTAGTTTAATTTGTATAACTTTTTCTTTATTTTAAAGTGACTCTTAACTAGTCTTTTAAAGCCTATCAACTGGTTTATCTGGGGTGCTCCACTTGGTATTTTATAGGGAAAGTTGGGCAGTCCAATTCGCAGAGTAAATAGACATTACAAGGGCAAGTGTCTGCTTTACTAGGCTGGTTGTTCTCTCAGGAATAACCTCTTGAGTGTTTGGATGACATATATTTGCATCACAAAAAATACATTTTTTTTGGCAAAAAACCACATCCTTGTGTTTTTATTAACCAAAAACACCTTTTACACTCCTACTATTTTATCTCCTAGTAGTCCTAATTCCCAGAAAGAAAAGTTACTTACTTTAACATAACATTACTATAAGCTTTTAAACTACTAAACTGAATTTTGAGATTAAATTTACCTAATTAATTTTACCAAGATCACGTGAATTGAAAGGAATCTGAGATAACTTCTATTTGCTTAGTAAGCCCTTACTTTTCCTTAACATAATTTTGCTTAGAGTTCTTTCATATAGTTTAGAAATAAACCATCACTTCCACATGACAAATATAAACATACACGTATAACAGACGGGCAGACAAAAGCAGATCCAAAAGATTATTTATTTTGCCTGTTTTCAAAATGTATCCCACTCATTTTAGAATATTAGCTAAAAAATTACAGAAGCCACCAAAAGTTGAATGAAAATGTTACCATCCTAGACGTTCTCAAAAGAGAGAATTGGCAGAAGCATCAGGGTACAGCTTCTGAGATATCAATCTGAATAATTTCAAAAAGAAACATATTATAGAATTTTAAAATTAAAAACCCTCTAGCATTAAGAGTAACTCCATATTTTTGATAAAGTCTTGCTCTAACCCAATGTTTAGTTTGTATGAGTGTATTTTTAATGTCAAAGTCCAATTTTTAGAAAAACTATTTGTTACAATTTTCTTTAATTACTGTCAATTATTTACATAACGTTTTTATATTTTTTTTTACTAATTTTATTATACATCAGATTATTCATAGCATGCTTGGACTTTCAAGTTTTTTCTAAATGTTCTCTTTCTTAAGAAACTAATTCTAAGCCAAAAATTCACCATACAATTACTTTTAATATAAAATTATGTTTTTAAACTTTCTAACTAAAAATAACTCTTGAATTTATAACTTTCTTTACCTGTATTTTATTTTCTCGTTCTTTTTACCTTGTTTTACACACAACCTTTAAATGAGTTTTAATTACACAAAAATGATTTACTTTTTAGTAAGAACACATTTTTTAGAATGTTTTTCTGTAATTTTTTAAATTGTAAAATATTTAGAAATGTAATGAAATATTTATTATTCATCTAATATAACTTTAAATTCTTAATTATGAAAGCTTGGTTTGCAAGTATTCATTCCATTACAGTTACCTAATTATTTTATTTGATAGTTTACCTAGATTATTTATAAAAAATGTTATAGTCATCATCGAAAGTTATTTACCTGTCAACCATTTTTAAGTCCTGCAAATTTCAGGTTTTTACATAAGAATCTTAAGATTAAAGATATCATGAAAATGGCCATACTGCCCAAGGTAATTTATAGATTCAATGCCATCCCCATCAAGATACCAGTGACTTTCTTCACAGAATTGGAAAAAAATACTTTAAAGTTCATATGGAACCAAAAAAGAGCCCACATCGCCAAGTCAATCCTAAGCGAAAAGAACAAAGCTGGAGGCATCATGCTACCTGACTTCAAACTATACTACAAGGCTACAGTAACCAAAACAGCATGGTACTGGTACCAAAACAGAGATATAGACCAATGGAACAGAACAGAGCCCTCAGAAATAATGCCACATATCTACAACTATCTGATCTTTGACAAACATGACAAAAACAAGAAATGGGGAAAGGATTCCCTATTTAATAAATGGTGCTGGGAAAACTGGCTAGCCATATGTAGAAAGCTGAAACTGGATCCCTTCCTTACACTTTATACAAAAATTAATTCAAGATGGATTAAAGACTTAAATTTTAGACCTAAAACCATAAAAACCCTAGAAGAAAATCTAGGCAATACCATTCAGGACATAGGCATGGGCAAGGACTTCATGTCTAAAACACCA
>NW_026652282.1:77993025-78013264 GCF_009828535.3 Hylobates moloch
AGATGTGACTTGGGTGCTGTTAAAGGCATTCAGTTTCATAAGAGAAGCAGAGCATAAAAGTTGAGAAAATTTGCAGCCTGACAATACAATAGAAAAGAAAATCCCATTTTCTGAGGAGAAATTCAAGCCAGCTGCAGAAATTTGCATAAGTAATGAGGAGGCAAATGTTAATCCCCAAGACAATGGGAAAAACGCCTCCAGGGCATGTCAGAGGTATTCATGCAGACCCTTCCATCACAGGCCTGGAGGCCTAGTAGGAGACAGTGGTTTTGTTGCCTGAACCCAGGATCCCCATGCTGTGTGCAGTCCATGGACTTGCTGTCCTATGTCTCAGCCACTCTAGCAATGGCTAAAAGGGGCCAAACTAGAGTTCAGGCCATGGCTTCAGAGGGTGCAAGCACCAAGCCTTGGCAGCTTCCATGTGGTGTTGAGCCTGTGAGTGTGCACAAGTCAAGAAATGGGGTTTGGGGACCTCCACATGGATTTCATAAGATGTATGGAAATGCCAGGATGTCCAGGCAGAAGTTTGCTGCAGGGTCAGGGACCTCATGGAGAATCTCTGCTAGGGCAGTGCAGAATAGAAATGTGGGGTTGGAGCCCCCACACGGAGTCCCTACTGGGGCACCACCTAGTGGATCTGTGAGAATAGAGTCACCATCCTCCAGTCCTCCAGATCCCAGAATGTTAGATCAACTGACGGCTTGCACTGTGTGCCTGAAAAAGCCACAGACACTCAATGACAGCCTGTGAAGGCAGCCAGAAGGGAGACTGCACCTTGCAAAGCCACATAGGCAGAGCTGCCCAAGACCATGGAGACCCACCTCTTGTGTCTGTGTGACCTGGATATGAGACCTAGAGTCAAAGGAGATCATTTTGGAACCTTAAAATTTAACTGACCTGCTGGATTTCAGACTGGCATGGGGCCTGTAGCCTTTTTGTTTTGTCCAATTTCTTTAATTTGGAATGGGTGTATTTACCCAATACCTGTACCCTCATTGTAGCTAGGAAGTAGCTAACTTGCTTTTGATTTTACAGACTCATAGGCAGAAGTGATTTGCCTTGTCTCAGATGCAACACTGGACTATGGGCTTTTGAGCTAATGCTGAAATGAGTTGAGACTTTGGGGGACTGTTGGGGAAACATGATTGGTTTTGACATGTGAGGAAATGAGATTTGGGAGGGGCAAGGGGCAGAATAATATGGTTTGGCTGTGTCCCCACCCAAGTCTCATCTCGAATTCCCATGTGTTGTTAAAGGAATCTGGTAGGAAGTAATTGAATCATGAAGTCTTTTCTGTGCTGTTCTCATGATAGTAAGTCTCACAAGACCTGATGGTTTTGTAAGTGGGAGTTTCCCTGCACAAGCTCTCCTCTTTGCCTGCCATCATCCACATAAGATGTTGTGTCCAGAATTGGTGGGTTCTTGGTCTCACTGACTTCAAGAATGAAGCTGCGGACCCTCGCGGTGAGTGTTACAGCTCTTAAAAGCAGTGTGGACCCAAAGAGTGAGCAGTAGCAAGATCTATTGCAAAGAGCGAAAGAACAAAGCTTCCACAGTGTGGAAGGGGACCCGAGCAGGTTGCCGCTGCTGGCTTGGGCAGCCTGCTTTTATTCTCTTATCTAGCCCCACCCATGTCCTGCTGATTGGTAGAGCCGAGTGGTCTGTTTTGACAGGGCGCTGATTGGTGTGTTCACACACCTTGAGCTAGATACAGAGTGCCGATTGGTGTGTTTACAATCTGTGAGCTAGACATAAAGGTTCCCCACATCTCCACCAGACTCAGGAGCCCAGCTGGCTTCACCTAGTGGATCCTGCACAAGGGCTGCAGGCGGAGCTGCCTGCCAGTCCCTTACCGTGCGCTCGCACTCCTCAGCCCTTGGGTGGTCGATGGGACTGGGCGCCGTGGAGCAGGGGACGGTGCTCCTCGGGGAGGCTCGGGCGCACAGGAGCCCATGGAGGGGTGGGAGGCTCAGGCATGGTGGGCTGCAGGTCCCGAGCCCTGCCCCACAGGAAGGCAGCCAAGGCCCGGCGAGAAATCCAATGCAGCGCCAGTGGGCTGGCACTGCTGGGGGACCCAGTACACCCTCTGCAGCCACGGGCCTGGGTGCTAAGTCCCTTATTGTCCGGGGCCAGCAGGGCCAGCAGAGCCAGCTGGGTGCTCCGAGTGCAGGGCCCACAGAACCCACGCCCACCCGGAACTCCAGCCGGCCCGCATGCGCCCTATGCAGCCCTGGCTCCCACTTGCGCCTCTCCCTCCACACCTCCCCACAAGCTGAGGGAGCCGGCTCCCACCTTGGCCAGCCCAGAAAGGGGCCCCACAGTGCAGTGGTGGGCTGAAGGGTTCCCCAAGTGCCACCAAAGTGGGAGCCCAGGCAGAGGAGGCACCGAGAGCGAGTGAGGGCTGTGAGGACTGCCAGCACACTGTCACCTCTCAATGTGACTTGTTCCTCCTTGCTTTCCACCATGATTGTTAGGCCTCCCCAGCCATGTTCTACATGTGTCTATTAAACCTCTTTATTTTGTAAATTACCCAGTCTCCGGTATGTCTTTATCAGCAGTGTGAAAATGGACTAATACAATACATACACATAAATACACACATACACACTTATACAAACAAAAATCTTATAGCTTTTACTTCAGAACTCTAGCCATAAAGTATTAATACAAACTCACTGGTTTGCAGAAGCAAATAATGAAAAGAAACATTTGGATTTAAACAGTGGATTTTATCTAATAGAAAATTAACAGGAGACGTAAAAACCAGGAAGAAAAGAAAACAGAGAGATTGACAGAGAACTTAGAAACTTTATAGTTGCAGGTCAAATTTTTGGCTCTGAATTTTCCTTGATGTAATTTCCCTGTTAGTTTAAAATGTGCACAAGAACAGAAGTAATGTTTAACTAAACTGGAATATTAGAAGACGTGACATGTTCTTTCATTTACACATCCACTTGCAAGGAGAGGCACCGTAAAACAAAATAGGTGTGTGAACTAGTCATTCTTAGATAATCTGTTTCCTATATGTCTTGAAAAGAAGGTGTGCAACAAAATAAACTTTATATCTCAACCAAATTTGGGGAGATCAGGGATTCTCTGGAGTAGTGAGGGGGAGCACCCAGGTGTCTGCAAATTGTTCTGTTGGTTTGAGCCAAAAAAATAGCTAAAGCTAATACGAAACACCAATAGGAGATTTGTCTAAAGTCAGGGGCACCTCCACTCAGAATCCCTTCATGATTTCCAATTTGTGAACCTAAATATCTGAGACAGGTCAGGCATGATGGCTCACATCTGTAATCCCAGCACTTTGGAAAGTCAAGCAGGTAAACTGCTTGAGCTTAGGAGTTTGAGACCAGCCTGGGCAACATACTGAGACCCCGTCTCTACAAAAAAATGCAAAAATTAGGCAGGCATGGTGGCATGTGCCTATAGTCCCAGCTACTTGAGAGGCTGAGGCAGGAGGATCACTTGAGCCTGAAGGCAGAAGTTGCAGTGAGCCGAGATCACACCACTGCCCTCAAGACTGGGTGATAGATCAAGAGATCAAGACTCTGTCTAAATATATATATTTATATATATATTTAAATAAAAATATAAAAATAAAAAAATATAAAAATATATATTTATATATTATATATATATGTATGTATGTGTATATATATATATGTATGTATATATATGTATATTTGAGGTTGTTCTTAATCAATTTAGAAAGTTTATTTTGCCAGGGTTAAAGACATGCTGTGAAATAGCCTCAGGAGGTCCTGATGACATGTGCCCAATGGGGTCAGGGTACAGCTAGCTTTTTGTACATTTTAGGGAGACATAATGCATCAATCAATACATGTAAGATTTATATTGGCTTGATCTGGAAGTGTGGAACAACTCAAAGTAGGGGCTTCCAGGTCATAAACAGATTTAAAACTTTTCTGATTGGCAATTTGTTGAAAGAGTTATATCAATAGAAAAGAATGTCTAGGTTAAAATGAGGGTTTTTGGAGATAGTTTTATGATGCAGATGAAGCCACCAAATAGCAAGTTTCAGAGACAATAGATTATAAATGCTTCTTATCAGACTTAAGGTCTGTGTTGATGTTAATGCTGATCAGCTTTTCCTGAGTTCCAAAAGGCAGTAGGGAATAGTGAGGCATGTCCAACTCCATCTCTTCTATCATGGCCTGAACTTGATTTTTAGGTTGACTCTGGAATGCCCTTGGATAAGAGGAGGGGTCCATTCAGACGGTTGATATGTCTTAGAATTTTATTTGTGGTTTACATTTATTTTCTTCTGCTAGCTTTGGGGTTTGTTACTTCTTTTTTCTCAGTTTCTGTATGTTCAACGTTAAATTGCTAATTTGAGATTTTTCTAGCTTCCTGATTAAGCCATTCAGTGCAATAAACTTTCCTGTTAATATTGCTTTTGCTGCAACCCACAAATTTTGGTAAGTTCCGTCCCTATTTTCATTAATTTTAATTTTTTTCTTCATGCCTTAATTTCATTGTTCACTTAGCAGTTTATTCAGGAGGAAGTTGTTTAAATTTTATGTATTTGTGTAGTTTTGAGATATCTTGATTTCTTTTTCTATTTTTATTACATTGTAGCCCAAGACTGTGCTTGGTATAATTTACATTTTTTTTAGTTTACTGAAACTTGCTTTATGATCAAGCCTATGTTAAATCTTACTATAAGTTCCATGTGCTAATGAGAAGGATCTTTTTCTGTGGTTGTTGGATGGAATATTCTGGATGTCTATTATGTACAAATGGTCAAGGATCGAGATTAAATCTAGAATATCTTTGTTAGTTTTCTGTCTCAAGCTCTGTCTAATGCTGTCAGTAGGGTGTTGAAATTTCCCACTATTATAGTGCATCTGTCTAATTTTCATAGGTTAAAAAGAACTTTTTTTAAAAAATGAATCTGTGTGCTCCAATATTGGGTGAATATACATTTAGAATAGTTAACTCTTCTTGATGAATTGAACCCTTTACCATTATGTATTTTCCCTTTTCCTCCTTTTTTAATTATTTTGTGTTCAAATCCTATTTTTTTCTGATATAAGAATAGCAACTCTTGCTCTTTTTTGTTTTTCATTTGCATGATAGATTTTTCTCCATCTGTTTTACTTTGAGACTGTGGGTGTCATTACATGTGAGATGGGTCTTTTGAAGGCAATAGAGTTGAGACTTGTCATTTTATTCAACTTGCCACTTTGTCTTTTATGTGGGACATTTAGATGATCTACAATCAAAGTTAGCATTGACATGTAAAATTTTTATCCTGTCTTTGTGTTGTTAGCTGGTTGTTTTGTAGACTTAATTGTGTAGTTGTTTATAGTGTCTTTAGATTATGTGCTGAAGTGTGTTTCTGTGGTAGCAGATGTTATTTTGTTTCCATGTTTAGCACTCCCTTAAGGACCTCTTGTAAGGCTGGTCTAATTTCCTTAGCATTTGCATCCCTGAAAAGGATTTCAGGTCTCTTTCACTCATGAAGCTTTATTTTTCAGGATACGAAATTCTTGGTTGGAATTTCTGTTTTTAGGGATGCTGAAAATAGGCCCTTAATTTCTCCTGGCCTGTAAGATTTCTTCTAAGATATCCACTGCTAGCCTGATGGGGTTGTCTTTTTATGTGACCTGATCCTTCTATGTAGCTGCCTTTAAGAGTTTTTCTCTCACTTTGACCTTGATCGTTCTGATGACTATATGCCTGTGGGGTAATTTGGTTGTACATTATCTTGCAGGGGTTTTCTGTATTTGTTGACTTTGTATGTCAACCTCTTTAGCAAGATTGAAGATATTTTCATGGACTGTATCCTCAAACATATTTTTTCAAAGTTCCTTACTTTCTCTTTTTTCTCAGAAATGCCAATGAGACATAGTTTTTGTCTCTTTACTTAATCCTATATTTTGCTTCAGTTTTGTTTATTAGAATTTTTTTTCACTTTTGTCTGAGTTTATTTGATTAATCAATCTGTGAGCACTGAGAGTCTTTCCTCAGCTTGGTCTATTCTGCTGTTAATAGTTCTGATTGTATTATAAAATTTTTGTAGTGATTTTTTTAGTTCTAGAAGTTCACTTTGGTTCTTTTCTAAAATGGCTATTTTTTTCCTTTTAGATCCTGAGTCATTTTATTCATTTCCTGGGATTTCTTGGATTGGCTTTTAACTTTCTCCTAAATCTTGATAAGCTTCCTTGCAATTCAGCTTCTAAATTCTGTGTCTTTTATTTAAGTAATTTCAATCAGCTCCATCCTCCATACCTCTGGAAACTAAACGACTGATTTGAAAGTGGGAAGACACTCCGGCTTTTTGAATTCCAGCCATTCAAAGCCTGGAACTAGCCCTAGCATTTGGTAAACCCATGCAGGGTTCCAAGCCTCCTTTCTCTTCAGCCTCAGTGTCTGCTTCACCTTTCTATAAACTCTTTGTGTTTTCTCTCCAGTGATCTGCACAAAGTATGGGTTAATTTAACTTATATTTTGGGCTCTTTTGCTGGGAGCGACACTCCCTGGCTCTAGACAGTACTTACACCTGAGTTTCTCGTTCCTGAATGTTTTGTTGATATCTAAGGTTTATTTTGTTCCTGAAACTCAGGTATAAGTAATCACCTGAAACTCAGGTGAAAATAAAATATTCATTTTATTGCATAAGGACATTCTGTTGTTCCAGCAGCAGTTGTTGAAGAGACTATGCTTTCTTCACTGAATTATCTTTTCTTTTTTGTCAAAGATCAGTTGACTAAATTTGATTGCTTTTTAAATGTTGAATTATCTTGCATGCCTGGTGATTTATGACCCAAAATGTGGTCTCTCTTGCTGAATGTTCCATGTGGCTTGAGATGAATGTATTTTCGCTATTGTTGGATTAAAAAATCCTATACATGTCAAATGCATCCACTTGATTGATAAGGCTATTAAGTTCAACTATATCCTTGCAATCTTTTTGCCTGATAAATCTGTCAATTACTGCTAGAACGATGTTAAAATCTTCAATTGTTTTGGAGTAAATCGTGTCATTCTAAAATTCATATGTTGAAGTCTCATTACCCAGTACCCATTTAAAATATGATTGTGTGTGGAAATAGGCTCTTTAAATAGATAATTAAGACTAAGTGAGGTCACATGGTTAGGATCTAGTCCAATATATCTGATTTGATGGCTAATTTTATGTGTCAACTTTACTGGCTGATGGGATGCCCAAATAGCACATGAAACATTATTTCCGGGAATGTCTCTGCAGGTGTTTCCGAGCAAAATTAGCATTTGAATTGCTGGACTAAGCAAAGCAGAGGGCCATCATATAATCTGTTTAAGTACTAAATAGTACAAAAAGGAAGAAGGTTGAATTAGCACTCTACCTGACTGCTGACTCTACCTGAACTTCCATACCCTCAGGGCTTTTGGTTTTCAGACTTCTAGATCTGGACTGAAATCTATGCTCTGACAAAAAAATAAAAACTCAGGACCCCAATTAACTATGCCAAAGTTAAAAAAAAAAAAAAAATACACTGAAAGCTGAGTCATCCAATTAACTGCCTTCATTTTGTTCCTAAGCAGATACCTACAGATAAAAGGTTAAATATCTCCACAGGTTGCTACTCTATGTTCACTGTATCTTATGTAAAGTGCTGATTTACTGAGTTTGAGACATACATAATTTACTATTCCTCTACCTGTTTCTTTTCCCTTTCATCATGTGGATTACCACACTCTTCTTCTTTCTCCTCCAGCTTACTTTTTTCTTCTAAATATTGAAGCTCTCAAATTCATCTTTGGAGAAAGGCACAGACCAAAGATTGTTTCTGTGATTACATGTTTCTTATTCTGGGCATGTCCCTAACCTTGG
Source organism: Hylobates moloch (assembly GCF_009828535.3). Taxonomy (NCBI): domain Eukaryota; kingdom Metazoa; phylum Chordata; class Mammalia; order Primates; family Hylobatidae; genus Hylobates; species Hylobates moloch. The sequence continues at coordinate 78,000,869 of NW_026652282.1, forward strand.
CAAAATAAATTTTCAAATTGATTGCGGCCCGTCTCATATACTTTCTGGTTTACAAATTGGCAACCAATAGAAGAGACTGAATGGAGGTTGCCTTGACCTTTGACAAATCTATTGGTGCTTGGTACTAGCTTGGAATATCTTTATTTCTCAAACCAATAGGACTATTTGCTGAGATTTAGGAGCTCTCTCCTCCAGAGAATTCCTGATCTTCCAAATTTTTGTTGATATATAAGGCTTATTTTGCTTTATAAAACATTTTCTGGAGTTTCACTTATTTTCGACAAGGAAGATGAATTTTCCTGCTTCTGTGATGATGGATGGCAAACAACTCTTTTTTGAAGTTTCAGCTCACTTCCAACAGGAATGGAGAGTTTGAATTGTTCCTGCTTCTAAGATCCTATAGAGCAGTCTTCAGTCAGGGCTTCATTCTTAGGTAAGTAGCTGAATTGGAATTTTGTCTTGAAAATTTCCCATAATGTCTAAAATTTAAGATTGACAGACAGCTGGTTTTAATTTTTTATTATTAGAGTGCTCCGGAATCATATTTTTTGTTTTGTTTTTGTTATGTTTTAGTATGTTAACCCAAAAATTGGTGACAGGTCTCAGTCAATTTAAAAAGTCTCTTTTGTCAAGGTCAGGGAGTCGTGACAATATGTGTTCAAGGTGGTCGGGGGTACAATTTGCTTTTATAAATTTTAGGGAGACATGTGACATCAATCAATATGTGTAAGAAGTACATTCGCTTGGTCCAGTAAGGTGGGAAAACTTGAAGTAGGGGCTTCCAGGGTAGAAGTAGATAAGCATTGCATTCTTTTGAGTCCTTGATAAACCTTCCACTGAATACACAATTTAGTCTGGCTCAGTGAATCTGCATCTTTACATAAACATTAGGGGAAAGAGAGCAATCAGGTATGTGTTTGTCTCAGGTGAGCCTCAGGATGGTGACTTTGAGTTCTGTCTGTCCTTTTGTGGCAGGCAATACTTCCTGACAATCACACAGACAGGCCTGCATGAAAGTCACACAGACAGGCCTGCTGCATAGCAACCCAGTTACACCAACAAATTTTCACAGCGCTGTCTTAACATTGAGCAAATAATTAAACTAAGGGAGATAAATGCCCAGACATCGAAGCTAAAAATGAAACATGTGGTCAGTAGGAGCCTTGCACAGGCTTCTCCCTAACCTGGAGCAAGTCAAAATAATGGAGACAGCCTTACATTCCTTGTGCCAAAATAATGGAGACAGCCTTACATTCCCTGTGCCAGGAGCCATCTCAGGTCGATGACATCTGAGATGAGTCAAGGTAACAGAGGCAGCTGTTTGAATAGATTTACTGGGGAGTCTAAGGCAGCTCTCTGGACCAAACTGCAAATAAGGTAAGATAGAAATTAATCACTCCGGTACCACAGTCCTCATTAATTAGACTTTAGGAGACAGACCTTGAAAATACCGGGACCCTCACAGCTTGATCAGACGTAAAAAGCATTTTTGGCCTCTGACCTTCTAGTTAAAACAAAATTAGTTACCTATAAACTTAGGCGAATGCGATGCTGTAGGTAGGCACATAACCCCAACCTATATAAGCACTAAGGAAATTGTAACACTTTGAGTTGAACTGTTGAAACTATCTCTGACCTTCTCTCTATAACCAGTTACAGCAATAAACTCTTTTCTTTCCCAATTCATCTGCTTCTCGTTATTGGGTTGTGAGGACACGCAGCCAGACCAAGCTTATTCTGGGAACACTTTGTGCACAAGGAATTTCCTTGTGGGCAAATTGCGAGGGAGATATGTAGCTTCTTATCTCTGTAGCTATTTTATTTAGAAATAAAATGGAAGGCGGGTTTACCCGACATAGTTTCCAGCTTGACTTTTCTTTTGGCTTAGTGATTTGAGGATCCCAAGATGTATTTATTTTTTCACAAGTATTTCGCTCATCAGGTTTGACAAACCCTACCTGACTTGGTCAAATCTGAGTGAGAATTCCAAATTATGGAAAACAAGGCTTCTGAATTTACTAAAATTCCCCACAACTGCAGAAAAAAAAATATTTTTAAAAAACTGTGCATTTTTTTCTTTCTTTAAATTTTTTCAAATTTATTTTTCTTTTACCCTATTTCTCATACCTCTTTTTTCATCTTTAGTACCAAGTGAGCAAAAAATCTAGCAAAGGCTTCTAATGAATCAGACCCCTTAACAAAGAGAGAATATTCTTCTTTCTTTGCGGAGTTTCAAGTGTAATGGCAGATTTCATTCAGGTCTAAAGTTCTGCTTTCTTATATAGCATTACCTGATCTCTTTGGCTTTGGTGGGTACTAGAGATTATTTTGTACTGTTACAAAATTTGACCTTGGTGTGTGTAGTGGCAGATGAGAATGACAATGTTAGGGATGGCTGAGCAAAATTTATAGAAAATGGCCATTACTACTGAGGGAAGAGAGAGACCCTCTCATATTGTTTTATATTGTTTTATACTCAGTACCTGTTTTAAGAAAAAAACAAGGAAGTGAAATCAAAGACAGGCAGCCCGGCGCCAGGCCCAAAACCAGGCCTGGGCCTGCCTGGCCTAAACCTAGTAGTTAAAAATCAACTCATGACTTAGAACCCGACATTACCCAAAGATTTCAGGCATTGTATGGAAGAACATTGTGAAACTCCCTGCTCTGTTCTGTTTCACTCTGACCACTGGTGCATGCAGCCCCTGTCACTACCGCTTGCTTGCTCAAATCAATCACAACCCTTTCATGTGAAATCTTTAGTGTTGTGAGCCCTTAAAAGGGACAGAAATTGTGCACTCGGGGAGCTCGATTTTAAGGCAGTAGCTTGCTGATGCTCCCAGCTGAATAAAGCCCTTCCTTCTACAACTCGGTGTCTGAGAGGTTTTGTCTGTGGCTCATCCTGCTACACTACAAGGAACAACTCATTTATTTGAACATTTAGATAAAAACGTCATTATGCAAGCCCTAAAACCTGCATGCTTTTTTGGCCCTGTTTCTTAAAGGGCTTCACCCTAAAGTTAGTAATCTAGTAAAGCTAAGTTGAAAAGACCATCTATAAAACTAAATCATTTAAATAAATCTCTTTGTATAGAAAATTTTCATCTTTAAATAAAATCTTGTTTTTTTTTTTTTTTTGTAAAGCAGCTGTGTCTCCACACCTAAACCACTAGAAATTTTAACTAGGGAATAAACAATGTTTTAAAGTTTACATAACAGATCTTACTTTTGTTTACATCTAACTCTATGCCTTTGAGATGTACGTTTTCTACCTTTTTTTAAACCTAAGTCATGTCTTTGGAGATGCAAATTTAGAGTTGCCTAGTTAACAATTGTTTAGGACATGGGACAGATAATCAAGAGATTAATAGTCTGTAGCAGGAGCTAGAACATGTTTGAAAATAGGCAAATGAAAAATTTTAAATCTATAAGATCTGCCTCTGTCTGGGTCTTCTATGTCAATATGTTTTATGTGTGTTGTGGAAATGATATTCATCTATTAATCGTATGAGAGAACTCTAATTAACTGGCTAAAAGAAAAGTGTTTATCAAATTAATAGAAGCTAGCTCACAGACTTCAGTTCACATGACTGTAGTAACCGTTGGTAAGATTAATTTAGTAACTTTGGTCTCCAACTTTTCTCCAATAATTTGAAATCTTAAAGTCATGTATGAACCCTGAATATCTGAGACAGGTCTCAGTTAATTTAGAAAGTTTATTTGCCAAGGTTGAGGATGTGCACCCCTGACACAATCTCAGGAGGTCTTGATGACATCTGCCCAAGGTGATCAGAGCACAGCTTGGTTTTATACATTTTAGAGAGACATGAGACATCAATCAACATATGTAAGATGAACATTGGTTGGGTCCAGAAAGGCGGGACAACTCAAAGCAAATGTGGGACAACTCGAAATGGAGTGGGGGCTTACAGGTCATAGTTAGATAAGAGACAAATAGTTGCATTCTTTTGAGATTCTGATTAGCCTCTCCAAAGGAGGTGTGTTAGTTCATTCTCACACTACTGATACAGACATATCCGAGACTGAGTAATTTATAAATAAAAAGAGGTTTAATGAGCTCACAGTTCCACATGGCTGGAGAGGCCTCACAATCATGGCAAAAGGCCAAAGACATGTCTTACATGGTAGCAGACAAGGGAGAAAATGAGAACCAAGTGAAAAGGGTTTCCCCTTATACAAACATCAGCTCTCAGGAGACTTATTCATTACCACAAGAAAAATATGGGGGAAACCACCTCCATGATACAATTATCTCCCACTGCATTCCTCCTACAACATGTGGGAATTATGAGAGCTACAATTCAAAATGAGATTTGGGTAGGTACCTTGTCAAACCATATCAGGAGGCAGTCAGATATGCATTTATCTCAGTGAGCAGAGGGTTGACCTTGAATGGAATGGGAGGCAGGTTAGTCCTAAGCAGTTCCCAACTTGACTTTCCTCTTTAGTTCAGTAATTTGGGGGACCCAATATTTATTTTTCTTTCACACATTTTATGTTAAACAATATTAGGTTTTATACTAGGAATTAAGATTACTAAGCATTAGGCTAGTCAGGGCGTAAGATTGTATTAGTTTGTTTTCACACCGCTGATAAAGACATACCCAAGACTGGGCTATTTACAAAAGAAAAAGGATTAATTGGACTTACAGTTCCACATGGCTGGGGAAGTTATCACATGGCAGAGGGTGAAAGGCACTTATTATATGGTGGTGGCAAGAGTGAATGAGGAGGAAGCAAAAGCAGAAACCCCTCATAGACCCACCACATCTCATGAGATTTATTCACTATCATGAGAATAGCATGGGAAAGACTAGCCCCCATGATTCAATTACCTCCCACTGGGTCCCTCCCACAACATGTGGGACTTCTGGGAGATATAATTCAAGTTGAGATTTGGGTGGAGGCACAGCCAAACCATATAATTCCACCCTGGCCCCTCCCAAATCTCATGTCTTCTCATTTCAAAACCAATCATGCCTTTCCAACAGTCCCCCAAAGTCTTAACTCATTTCAGTATTAACTCAAAAGTCCAGAGTCCAACATCTCATCTGAGAAAAGGCATGTCCCTTCAGGCTATGAGCCTGTAAAATCAAAGGCAAGTTAGTCACTTCCTAGATAAAATGGAGGTACAGACATTGGGTAAATACAGCTGCTCCAAATGAAAAAAAAAAAAAAAAATAGCCAAAAGAAAGGGGCTACAGGCCCCATGCAAGTCCAAAATCCAGCAGGGCAGTCAAATCTTAAAGTTCCAAAATGACCTCCTTTGACTCCATGTCACACTGATGCAAGAGGTAGGTTCCCATGGTCTTGGGCAGCTCCATCCCTGTGGCTTTGCAAGGTACGGCCACCCTACCGGTGGCTTTCATAGGCTGGCATTGAGTGTCTGAGGCTTTTCCAGGCACACAGTGCAAGCTGTTGGTGAATCTACCATTCTGGGATCTGGAGGATGGTGGCCCTCTTCTCACAGCTCACTAGGCTGTGCCCAAGTAGGGACTCTGTGTGGGATCTCTGACCCCACATTTCCCTTCAGCACTGCTCTAGCAGAGGTTCTCCATGAGGGCCCAGTCCCTTCAGGAAACTTTTGCCTGGGCATCCAGGCGTTTTCATACACGATCTGAAATCTAGTCTGAGGTTCCCAAAAGTCAATTCTTGACTTCTGTACACCCACAGTCTCAACACCATATGGACCCTGCCAAGGCTTGGGGTTTGCACCCTCTGAAGCCAGGGTCTGAGCTGTGCCTTGGCCCCTTTTAGTCATAGCTGGAGTGGCTGGGACACAGGACACCAAGTCCCTAGGCTGCACACAGCACAGAGCCCCTGGGCCCGGACCATGAAACCATTTCTTCCTCTTAAACCTCTAGGCCTGTGATGAGAAGGACTACCATGAAGACCACTGACATGCCCCGGGGACATTTTCCCCATCGTCTTGGAAATTAACATTCAGCTCCTTGTTACTTATGCAAAGTTCTGCAGCCAGCTTAAATTTCTTTTCAGAAAATGGGATTTTCTTTTCTATCACATTGTCAGCCTGCAAATTTTCCAAACTTTTATCCTCTGCTTCCCTTATAAAATGGAATGACTTTAACAGCACCCAAGTCACCTCTTGAATGTTTTGCTGCTTAGAAATTTCTTCTGCCAGATACCCTTAGTCATCTCTCACAAGTTCAAAGTTCTACAAATCTCTAAGGCAGAGGCAAAATGCCACCATTTTCTTTGCTAAAGCATAACAAGAGTCACCTTTGCTCTAGTTCCCAGCAAGTTCCTCATTTCCATCTGAGACCACTTCATCCTGGACTTTATTGTCCATATCATTATCATCATTTTGGGCAAAGACATTCAACAAGTCTCTAGGAAGCTCCAAACTTTCTCACATTTTCCTGTCTTCTTCTGAGCCCTACAAACTGTTTCAACCTCTGCCTATTACCTAGTTCGAAAGGTGCATCCGCATTTTCAATTATCTTTTCAGTAACACCCCACTTCTCATACCAATTTACTGTATTAGTCCATTTTCACACTGCTGATAAAGACATGCCTGAGACTGGGCAATTTACAAAAGAAAGAGGATGAATTGGATTTGTAGTTCCACAAGGCTGGGAAAGGTCTCACAATGAAGGCAGAGGGTGAAAGGCACTTCTTACACGGTGGTGGCAAGAGAGAATGAGGAGGAAGCAAAAGCAGAAACCCCTGATAAACCCACTAGATCTCATGAGACTTATCCACTATCATGAGGATAACATGAGAAAGACCAGCCGTGTGATTCAATTACCCTTCATTGGGTCCCCCTCACAACACATGGGAATTCTGGGAGATAAAACTCAAGTTGAGATTTGGGTGGGGGCACAGCCAAACCATATTGAAGATGTAGTGAGATTTATAAAGAAACATAAGGATTGTTTTTTTCTTACAAAAATGTAAATTTTTTCCAGTTGAGGACCTTTCTTCTAGTGTTGAAATAAAGACCACTATTGGCATCCACCTATTTTTGTTTTAAACTAGGGAGTTTATACTGATACCTCATGGCAAGAGTTCCAAAATAAAAGCTACAGAATCTTTTTATGAATGTGTATGTATTCTTAGATATGTTTATCTGTATGTACATGTGTTTTACTATTTGTTGTGGCCACAAGGTACCATATTGGTCTAAAAATAAAGCAGTACTCATAAATTAAGTAAATAAGCAAATAATTTTTAAGTTCATGTGACTTCATTAAATTTTTAATAAATAATCTGGCTTTTAAATTATTGGTAAAATAAAATTCAAAAGGCCTACAGAATTGTCAACATACACTATTGTTTAGATTTGTTGGTCAAGCAGTTGTATATTTATTTCTGCTAAATATTATAAGGTGTCAAGATTTGGCATGAGAGTTATAAAACTATAAATGTAGCCCCAAGCAACATTGCTCCTGAGAGAGAAAATTCTAAGGAGGGTTTAATACTAGATGTCAGAACCTCTGCCAAGGGCATCCCCTTTGGCAGGTTGAGGTCTGCAGGACCCACGGAGCATCCTCCTGTGGGTTCCAACCTTAGAGTTCCAGACATCTCTGGCTTTACTTGGGTGGGCACCAGCGCCACTTTGCATATGTTCCCTCCTGAGCCTGCTATGAGCTTTCCTTTGGTATGTGGGTGTAATCCCCAACTTTTAGAATCCTTATAATTTGATAAGGCCATGCTTTCTCCTGCTTCCTGTTCCATGAATTTTAATGATAGGAACTGGAGGATGGGTGGGTTTCTTTTGCCCATAGCCAGTTGAATAGGGGAAGGGAAGAATTTAGCATTAGAAAAGAAAGTTTAAGTCACCGGAAACATGTGAAAGTTTGTTCTGACCTGTGCTGCAAGTGAGAAACAGTAACCAGGCGTGGAAAAGATAATTTATAAAACAATATAACATGAGTTAGTAAATAAAACGAGAGATGTAAAGGAAGTTATAAATATAAAGAGGTTACTTCAATAAGAATGGTTAAAAGAAAGTAATTTGATGTGAGAAAAAAATTTTGTGTGTCAATGTTTGTCCTAAAATAAAAAGATTGGTTATTTTAAAAAGAGGAATAATCTTTAAGTAACCTATGCATTAGACACAAATATTTCCTTTTAATAAGAACACTTATTTACAAAAACGTTTTTCTATAATATAATTTTAACAAACAAATTGGAAGTGACCCAGACATTTGATAAATGTCTATTATTTTATTTTATTTAATAATTTAATATAATATATTAGGTCCTAAATTATATTGCAAGTTTATAAGCATTTATTCTATTACATTTACCTAATTAATTAATATTAAATTTTTAATTAGTTTACCTAGCCAATGGGAAACTTCTAGAGGGTATTTGGACCCAAGAAGATTCTGTATTTGGGCCCTTGGTGCTGCTCATATGACAGTAAGTGAGATTTTGTGAGATCTGCCAGTTTAAAGGTGTGTGACAATTACCCCTCCCCGACTCTTGCTTCCATTATTGTCATGTTAGATGCCATCTCCTCCCTTGCCTTTGAGCATAATTGACAAGGGAATTGCATAACGGTAACAGGTTGAATTCAAAAAGAAGACCTAACTATTTTAAATATATATGGACCCAACTGAGGAGTACCCAGATTCATGGGAGTACCCAGATTCATAAAAAAAGTTTCTAGAGACCTATGAAGAAACCTAGATAAACACACAATAACGGTGGGAGATTTCAAGAAATATTAGAAAGATTATCATTGAAAGAATAAGTAAGATGGATAAGTTACTAACTAGACTAATAAAAAAAGATCAAAATAAAATCAGAAATGAGAAATGTGATATTACCATAAACCCCTCAGAAATACAGAAACCCTCAGACACTATTATAAATATCTTTATGCACACAAACTGGAAAAATCTACAAAAATGGATAAATTCCTAGAAATATACAACCTCCCAAGTTTGAACAAGGAAGTAATTGAAACCCTAAACAGACTAATAACAAGTTCCAAAATTGAATCAGTAACAAAAAGTCTACCAATCAGAAAAAAGCCCTGAAACAGATGGATTCACAGGTGAATTCTTTCAGACATATAAAGAAGAGCTGGTGCCATTCCTACTAAAAATATTTCAAAAATTTGAGGGGGAGAGACTCCACCCAAACTCATGTTATAAGGCAAGCATAATTCTGATATGAAAACCTAGCAGAGACATAAGAAAAAAAAGAAGTGTCCAATAATATTGATGAACATATGTGCAAAAATGCTGAACAAAATAGTAGCAAACCAAATCCAGCAGCACATCAAAAAGCTAATCAGCCACATTCAAGTAGGCTTTATCTCTGGGATGCAAGTTTGGTGCATTATAGAAAATTAATAAATGTGATTCTTCACTTAAATAGAGCTAAAAACAAAAACCAATATTTGGTCAACCGATTGACCAAATGTACCTAACGGACATCTACAGAACTCCTCATCCAAAAACAGGGAATATACATTCTACTCATCTGCACAAGGCACATAGTCAAAAAGTGACCACAAATCTCAACAGATGCATAAAATCTTATAATGAAATCCAGCAATCCTTCAGGGTAAAAGCCCTCAACCAACTAGGCATTGAAGGAACACATCTCAAAATAATAACAGCTGTCTATGACAAACCCACAGACAGTATAATCCTGAATGGGTAAAAGCTGGAAGTATTGTTCTTCAGAATCAGAACAGGACAAGAATGCCCACTCTCATCACTCCTATTCAACATAATACTGGAAGTCCTGGCCAGAGCAATCAGGCAAGAGAAAGAAAAGGCATCCAAATAAGAAGAGAGGAAGTCAAAATATCTCTGTTTGCAGATGATACAACTTTATACCTAGAAAACTCCATAGTCTCTGTTCAAAAGCTCTTAAATCTGATAAACAACTTCAATAAAGTTTCAGGATACAAAATCAATATACAAATCTCAATAGCATTTCTATATACCAACAACATCCAAGCTGAGAGCCACATCAAAAATGCAATCACATTCACATAGACACACACACACACACACACACACACACACACTAGGAATACAGGTAAAGAGGGAGGTAAAGATCTCCACAATAATAATTACAAAACACTGCTGAGAAAAAATCAAATGTCACAAACAAATGGAAAAAATATTTCATGTTATAGGTAGGAAGAATAAATATTGTTAAAATGACCATGCTGCTCAAAGCAATCTAGAGTCAATGTTACTTCTATCAAACTACCAATGAAATTTTTCACAGATTTAGAGGAAACTATTCTAAAATTCATATGGAACCAATAGAGTCCAAATAGACAAAGCAATCCCAAGCTAAAAGAACAAAGCTGGAGGCATCACTTTACCTGACTTCAAACTACACTAGAAGGCTATAGTAACCAAAACAGCATGGTACTGGTACAAAAACAGACACTTAGACAAATGGAACAAAATAGAGAGCACAGAAATAAAGGCATACACCAACAACCATCTGATCTTTGTAAAAGTCAATTAAGAATGAGCAATGAGAAAATGACTCACTATTCAATAAATGTTGCTGGGATAACTGGCTAGCCATATGTAGAAGATCAATACTGGACCTCCTCCTTATACCATATACAAAAATCAACTCAAGATAGATTAAACACTTAAATGTAAAACCCATAACTATTAAAACTGTGGGCTGTGTGTGGTGGCTCATGCCTGTAATCCCAGCACTTTGGGAGGCCAAGGCAGGCAGATCACCTGAGGTCAGGAGTTCGAGATCAGCCTGATCAACATGGAGAAACTCCGTCTCTACTAGAAATACAAAATTAGCCGGGTGTGGTTGTGTGCGCTTGTAATCCCAGCTACTCAGGAGGCTGAGGCAGAAGAATCGCTTGAACCCGGGAGGCAGAGGTTGCATTGAGCCGAGATCGCACCATTGCACTCCAGCCTGGACAACAAGAACGAAACTCCATCTCAAAACAAAACAAAACAAAACGAAAACAAAAAAACCGTGGAAGATAACCTAGGAAATAACACTGTAGACATAGACTGGACAAAAAATGTATTATGAGGATGCCAAATGCAGTTGCAACAAAAACAAAAGTGACAAATGATATCTAGTTAAATTAAATAGCTTCTGCACAGCAAAATAAACTATCAGCAGAGTAAATAATCTACACAATAGGAGAACATATTTGCAAATTATTCCTCCAAGAAAGTTCTAATATCCAGAATCCATAAGGAACTTTAACATGCAAGGCTGGGCACGGTGTCTCACACCTATAATCTCAGCACTTTGGGAGGCTGGGGCTGGTGGATCACTTGAGGTCAGGAGTTTGAGACCAGCCTGGCCGTCATGGTGAAACCCCATGTCTACTAAAAATAAAAAAAAAAAAATTGCCAGGCGTGGTGGTGCGCGCGTATAATCCCAGCTACTTGGGGGGCTGAGGCACGAGAATCGCTTAAACCTGGAAGGTGGAGGTTGCAGTGAGCAGAGATAGCCAACTGCACTCGAGCCTGGGGATGGCAGAGTGAGACTCAGTCTCAAAAAAAAAGAAAAAGAAAAAGGAACTTTAACAAGCAAAAGCAAGTAACCATATTAAAAAGTAGGTAAAGGGCATGAACAGATACTTTTCAAAAAAAAAAAATTCATCTGGCCATCAAGCACATGACAAAATGTTCAACATCACTAATCATTAGAGAAATGCAAATCAAACCACAATGAGATGCCATGTCATAAGAGTCAGAATGACTAAGTAAAAAATAACAGATGTGGGTGAGGTTATAAAGAAAAGGGAACACATACACTGCTGGTGAGAATGTAAATTATTAGGACGGCGCAAAAGTAATTGGAGTTTTTGCCATTAAAAGTTACTTTTACTTGGGCCGGGCGCAGTGGCTCATGCCTGTAATCTCAGCACTTTGGGAGGCAGAGGCGGGTGGATCACAAGGTCAGGAGATCGAGACCATCCTGGCCAACATGGCGAAACCCCGTCTCTACTAAAAATATAAGAATTAGCTGAGCGTGGTGGCACATGCCTGCAATCCCAGCTACTCGCGAGGCTGAGGCAGGAGAATCGCTTGAACCAGGGAGTCGGAGCTTGCAGTAAGCCAAGATCATGCCACTGCACTCCAGCCTGGCGACAGAGTGAGACTCTGTCTCAAAAAAAAAAAAAAAAAAAATAGTTACTTTTACTTTAATGACAAAAACCCCAATTACTTTTGCGCCAACCTAATAGTTAGGTCATTGTGGAAAGCAGTGTGATAATTTCTCACAAAACCTAAAACAGAACTACCATTTGGCCTAGCAATTTAATTATTGGGTATACATCTAAAGGAATATAAATCATTCTACCTTTAAGATGTGGGCTGGGCGCGGTGGCTCACGACTGTAATCCCAGCACTTTGGGAGGCCGAGGCGGGCGGATCACGAGGT
>NW_026652282.1:78033264-78054577 GCF_009828535.3 Hylobates moloch
TTGGAGGAAAAAGCAGCATTCTGGATTTTTGAGTTTTCAGTGTTTTTGCATTCTTTCTCATCTTTGTGGGCTTATTTAGCTTTGATCTTTGAGGTTGCTGGCCTTTGGATGGGTTTTTGTGATTTTCTTTGTTATTGTTGTTTGTTTGTTTTTCTTTAAACAATCTGGCCACTTTTCCATAGGGCTGTTGTGGTTTGCTGGTGGATCGCTTCATTCCCTAGTTGCCTCAATTTTTTCCATAACTGCAGGTATCATCAGTAAAGGTTGCAGAACAGCAAAGATGGCAGCCAGCCTTTTTCTTTGGAAGCTCCATCCTGGGGTGTACTGACCTGTTACCCACCTAAATGCACCTGTAGGAGGTAGCTGGAGACCCCGGTTGGGAGGTGTCAACCTGTCAGGAGAAATAAAATCAGGGACCTGCTTAAAGAAGCAGTCTGGCTGCTTTCTGTTAGAGGAGTTGTGCTGTGTTGGGGATCTCTTCAGCCCCTGATTGGTTTGGGCTCTCCAAGACTCACAGGCTGGACCAGCTGAGAAGCCCAAATAGTGAAGGCGGTGGCCTGCCCCTCATCCCAGGCACTTCATATCAGGGAGAAATTAGAGCTCTGTCTGCTTTAAAACACAAGTGAGAGTGGCTGGAAGCCTCAGCTTGGAGAACCCACCCTATGAGGTGGAGTGAATCAGGGTCCTGCTTAAGGAAGCAGTCTGGCTATTATCTGTCAAAGCAGCTGTGCTGTGCTGTGGGAATGCTTCCTTGTCCAGACTGGACTTTCTGAAGCCTGCAGGATGGAATGGTTGAGTTGATAAAACTGCAAAGACGGCAGCCCTCCCATCTCAGGCATGTATCAACCTGTTGCCAGTGTCTAACTGGAGTTCCAAGCCAATAGGTCTTATCATGTGAGATGTGGACCCCCCCCATTCTGTGGGGTCCACAGAATGATGCTGCTTGGCTCCCTGAACACAGCCCCCTTCCTAGGGGTATGTACAGACATCCCACCTTTCTTGAGTTGCAGACACATTTGTTTGGGGATCCCAGGGCTGGAGCATGTAAAATCCTGGATCTCTGTGTGTGGAGACACAGCTTTGTGAAGATATTTCCTTAGATATTTCTATGTGAAGATATTTCTTTGTGTGTTAGACCCAAGGCCTTGGTGGTATGGGCTCACAAGGAGATCTCCTGATTCGTGGGTTGCAAAGGTCCATGGAAGAAGTGTGGTTTTCCAGAGTCACACAAACACTCACTGCTTCCCTTGGCTGGGGGTGGGAGTTCCCTTGGCTTCAGATCACTCCTGGATGAGCCATCACCCCACCTTGTTTTTCTTCATTCTCCATGGGTCTGGTTGTTTCCCTGATCAGTCCCAAGGTGAGTACTTGGATATTGCAGTTGAAGGTGCTGTATTCACTTGCCCCTTTCCTTCCTTTCCGTGAGTGCTGCAGACCTCAGCTGCTTCTAATTGGCCATCTTGACCCCCCCCTCCAGTACCACTGATATTTTTATTGTATTTTTCATTTCAATTTTATTTATTTCTGCTCGGCTCTTATTATTTTTTCTTCTACTAAATTTTTATTTGGTTTGCTTTTGCTTTTCTAGTTTTTTAAGATTAATCATTAAATTGTTTATTTGAATTCTTTCTCTTTTCCAATGTAGGAATTTATAACTATAAACTTTTAGTACTGTTTTTGCTTTACCTCATAGGTTTTGGTATGTTGTGTTTTCATTATCATTTTTCAAGAATAATTTTAATTTTATTATTAATTTCTTCATTGACCCACTTCTCATTCAGGAGTATATTATTCAATTTCAATGTATTTGTAGTTTCCAAAATTCTTCTTGTTATTTATTTCTAGTTGTATTATATTGTGGTGAGAGAAGATGCTTGATATTATTTCAATTTGTTTTGGAATATTTTAAGAAGTGTTTTGTGACCTAATGCATGGTAGGTCACACACACACACACACAAAAATAGATGTCTATTGTAGCCTTCACCATCTGGTCTTATTTTTAGCCATCTTTTTGGGGAACACTTCGAGAATGATCTATGGGCTGAAGACAAGAATGTATATTCTGTAGCTGTTAGATAACATGTTCTGTGAATATCTACTAGACCTACTTGGTCTATAGTGCTGATTAATTCTATTTGTTTGTTAACTTTGTCTGGAAGATGTGTCCAATGCTGAAAGTAGATTGTTGAAGTTTCCAGCTGGTATTGTATTAGGGCCTATCTGTTTTTATTTCTAATAATGTTTGGTTTATATATCTGGGTGCCACAGTGTTGGCTGCACATATATTTACAATTGTTATAGCCTCTTGCTGAACTGACTCCTTTATTATTATATAGTGCCTTTATTTGTGTTTTCTTATAGGTTTTATCTAGAGATTTATTTCTATCTAATATGAGCATAGCTACTCTTTTTTTTTGGTTTTCTTTTGCAAAAAAAAACCTTTTTTTTTTTTTTTTTTTTTTTTTTTTTGAGACGGAGTCTTGCTCTGCAGCCCAGGCTGGAGTGCAGTGGCGCGATCTCGGCTCACTGTAAGCTCTGCCTCCTGGGTTCACGCCATCCTCCTGCCTCAGCCTCTCCGAGTAGCCTTGTTTTACCCATTTATTTTTAATCTGTGTGTGTGTGTGTGTCCCAAGGGTCCCTACTTGGGCACTGCCTACTGGAGCTGTGAAAAGAGGGCCACCATCCTCCAGGCCCCAGAATTGTAGATCCACTGACAGCTTGCACCATGCACCTGGAAAAGTCACCAATACTCAATGCCAGCCCATGAAAGCAGCCAGGAGGGGGTCTGTACCTTGCAAAGCCACAGGGTCAGAGCTGCCCAAGGCTGTGGGACTCCACCTTTTGTATTAGTATGACCTGGATGGGAGACATGGAGTCAAAGAACATCATTTTGAAACTTTAAATTTTAATGACTGCCCTATTGGATTTCAGACTTTCATGGGGCCTGTAGCCTCATTGTTTTGGACAATTTCTCCCATTTGGAATGGGTGTATTTACCCAATGCCTGTACCAATATTGTATCTAAGAAGTAACTAACTTGCTTTAATTTTACAGGCTCATAGGTGAAAGAGATTTGCCTTGTCTCAGATGAAACTTTGGATTTGGACTTTTGGGTTAATGCTGGAATCACTTAAGACTTTGAGGGACTGTTGGAAAGGAATAATTGTGTTTTAAAATGTGAGGAGATAGGATTTGAGAGGGGTCAGGGGTGGAATGATATAGTTTTTCTGTATCCCCACACAAATCTCATTTTTAATAGTAGTTCCCATAATCTCCACATCATGGGAGGGACCGAGTGGGAGGTAATTGAATCATGGGGGCAGTTATCCTTGTGCTGCTGTTCTCATGACAGTGACTTAATTCTCACAAGATCTGATGGTTTTACAAGGGTTTTCCCCCCTTTTACTCAGCACTTCTCCCTGCTGCCGCCGTGTGAAGAAGGATGTTTTTGTTTCCTCTTCTGCCATGATTGTAAGTTCCTGAGGCCTCCTCAGCCACGCTGAACTGTGAGTCAATGAAACCTTTTTTTCTTTAGAAATTACCCAGTCTTGGGTATGTCTTTATTAGCAATGTGAGCATGAACCAATACAATCTGAAACCAAAAAAGATTTGATTTCTTTTGTTCCCATTTAGAGGCTCTTTATTTTGTTTCCTTAACTAATTGTTCTAGCTAGAATTTCCATTGCTATTTTTAATAGCTGTGGTGAAAGTGAACATCCTTGTCATGTTTCAGATCTTCAAGTAAAGTTGGTTTTCCTTTATTCAATATGATACTAGCTGTGGGTCTGACCTATACGGATTTTATTGTGCTGAGGTAGGTTTTTTCTATATCCAATTTTTCAGTGTTTTTATGAAGAAACAATGTTGATTTTTTTTAATTTTATTATTTTTATACTTTAAGTTTTAGGGTACATGTGCACAATGTGCAGGTTTGCATGTTGGTGTGCTGCACCCATTAACTTGTTATTTAGCATTAGGTATATCTCCGAATGCTGTCCCTCCTCCCTCCCCCCACCCCACAACAGTCCCCGAGTAGTTTGCTGAGAGTGATGGTTTCCAGTTTCATTCATGTCCCTACAAAGGACATGAACTCATCATTTTTTATGGCTGCGTAGTATTCCATGCTGTGTATGTGACACCTTTTCTTAATCCAGTCTATCCTTGTTGGACATTTGGGTTGATTCCAAGTCTTTGCTATTGTGAATAGTGCCGCTATAAACACACGTGTGCATATGTCTTTATAGCAGCATGATTTATAATCCTTTGGGTATATACCCAGTAATGGGATGGCTGGGTCAAATGGTATTTCTAGTTCTAGATCCCTGAGGAATCACCACACTGACTTCCACAATGGTTGAACTAGTTTACAGTCCCACCAACAGTGTAAAATTGTTCCTATTTCTCCACATCCTCTCCAGCACCTGTGGTTTCCTGATCGCCATTCTAACTGGTGTGAGATGGTATCCTATTTTAGTTTTGATTTGCATTTCTCTGATGGCCAGTGATGATGAGCATTTTTTCAAGTGTTTTTGGGCTGCATAAATGTCTTCTTTTGAGAAGTGGCTGTTCATATCCTTTGCCCACTTTTTGATGGGGTTGTTTGTTTTTTTCTTGTACATTTGTTTCAGTTCATTTTAGATTCTGGATATTAGCCCTTTGTCAGATGAGTAGATTACAAAAATTTTCTCCCATTTTGTAGGTTGCCTGTTCACTTTGATGGTAGTTTCTTTTGCTGTTCAGAAGCTCTTTAGTTTCATTAGATCCCATTTGCCAATTTTGGCTTTTGTTGTCATTGCTTTCGGTGTTTTAGTCATGAAGTCCTTGCCCATGCCTATGTCCTGAATAGTATTGCCTAGGTTTTCTTCCAGGGTTTGTATGGCTTTAGGTCTAATATTTGTCTTTAATCCATCTTGAATTAATTTTTGTATAAGGTGTAGGGAAGGGATCCAGCTTCAGCTTCCTACATATGGCTAGCCAGTTTTCCGAGCACCATTTTTAAAATAGGGAATCCTTTCCCCATTTCTTGTTTTTGTCAGGTTTGTCAAAGATCAGATGGTTGTAGATGTGTGGCATTGTTTCTGAGGCCTCTATTCTGTTCCATTGGTCTGTATGTCTGTTTTGGTACCAGTACCATGCTGTTTTTGTTACTGTAGCCTTGTAGTATAGTTTGAAGTCAGGTAGTGTGATGCTTCCAGCTTTGTTCTTTTTGCTTAGGATTGTCTTGCAAAATCTTTTTGGGGCTCTTTTTGGTTCCATATGAACTTTAAAGTAGTTTTTTTCCAATTCTGTGAAGAAAGTCATTGGTAGCTTGATGGGGATAGCATTGAATCTATAAATTACCTTGGGCGGTATGGCCATTTTCACAACATTAATTTTTCCTATCTGTGAGCATGGAATGCTCTTCCATTTGTTTGTGTCCTCTTTTATTTCATTGAGCAGGGTTTGTAGTCCTTCTTGAAGAGGTCCTTCACATCCCTTGTAAGCTGGATTGCTAGGGATTTTATTCTCTTTGTAGCCATTGTGAATGGGTTTGGCTCTCTGTGTGTCTGTTATTGGTGTATAGGAATGCTTGTGATTTTTGCACATTGATTTTGTATCCTGAGACTTTGCTGAAGTTGCTTATCAGCTTAAGGAGATTTGGGGCTGAGATGATGGGGTTTTCTAAATATACAATCATGTCATCTGCAAACAGGGACAATTTGACTTCCTCTTTTCCTAATTGGATACCATTTATTTCTTTCTCTTGTCTGATTTCCCTGGCCACAGCTTCTAACACTATGTTGAATAGGAGTGGTGAGAGAGGGCATTTCTGTCTTGTGCCAGTTTTTAAAGGGAATGCTTCCAGTTTTTGCCCACTCAGTATGATATTGGCTGTGGGTTTGTCATAAATAGCTCTTATTATTTTGAGATATGTTCCATCAATACCTAGTTGATTGAGAGTTTTTAGCATGAAGGGTTGTTGAATTTTGTCGAAGGCCTTTTCTGTGTCTATTGAGATAATTATGTGGTTTTTGTCTTTGGTTTTGTTTATGTGATGGATTATGTTTATTGATTTGCATATGTTGAACCAGCCTTGCATCCCAGGGATGAAGCCAACTTGATCTTGGTGGATAAGCTTTTTGATGTGCTGCTGGTTTCGGTTTGCCAGTATTTTATCGAGGATTTTCATATCAATGTTCATTAGGGTTATTGGTCTAAAATTCTCTTTCTTTGTTGTGTCTCTGCCAGGCTTTGGTATCAGGATGATGCTGGCCTCATAAAATGAGTTATGGAGGATTCCCTCTTTTTCTATTGATAGGAATAGTTTCAGAAGGAATGGTACCAGTTCCTCCTTGTACCTCTGGTAGAATTCGGCTGTGAATCCATCTGGACCTGGACTTTTTATTTTATTAATTATTGCCTCAATTTCAGAGCCTGTTATTGGTCTATTCAGGGATTCAACTTCTTCCTGGTTTAGTCTTGGGAGGGTGTATGTGTCCAGGAATTTATCCATTTCTTCTAGATTTTCTAGTTTATTTGCATAGAGGTGTTTATAGTATTCTCTGACAGTAGTTTGTATTTCTGTGAGATCGGTGGTGATATCCCCTTTATCATTTTTTGTTGTGTCTATTTGATTCTTCTCTTTTTTCTTGTTTATTAGTCTTGCTAGCAGTCTATCAATTTTGTTGATCTTTTCAAAAAAACAGCTCCTTTTTTGAGGGGTTTTTGTGTCTCTAACTCCTTCAGTGCTGCTCTGATCTTAGTTAGTTCTTGCCTTCTGCTAGCTTTTGAATGTGTTTGCTCTTGCTTCTCTAGTTCTTTTAATTGTGATATTAGGGTATCAATTTTAGATCTTTCCTGCTTTCTCTTGTAGGCATTTAGTGCTGTAAATTTCTCACTGCACACTGCTTTAAATGTGTCCCAGTGATTCTCGTATATTGTGTCTTTGTTTTCATTGGTTTCAAAGAACATCTTTATATCTGCCTTCATTTCGTTATTTACCCAGTAGTCATTCGGGAGCAGGTTGTTCAGTTTCCATGTAGTTGTGCAGTTTTGAGTGAGTTTCTTAATCCTGAGTTCTAATTTGACTGCACTGTGGTCTGAAAGACAGTTTGTTGGGACTTCTGTTTACATTTGCTGAGGAGTGTTTTACTTTCAACCATGTGGTCAATTTTGGAATAAGTGTGATGTGGTGCTGAAAAGAATGTATATTCTGTTGATTTGGGGTGGAGAGTTCTGTAGATGTCTATTAGGTCTGCTTGGTGCATTGCTGAGTTCAAGTCCTGGATATCCTTGTTAGCTTTCTGTCTCGATCTGTTTAATATTGACTGTGGGGTATTAAAGTCTCCCATTATTATTGTGTGGGAGTCTAAGTCTCTTTTTAGATCTCTCAGGACTTGCTTTATGAATCTGGGTGCTCCTGTATTGGATGCATATATATTTAGGATAGTTAGCTCTTCTTGTTGAATTGATCCCTTTACCATTATGTAATGGCCTTCTTGGTCTCTTTTGATCTTTGTTGGTTTAAAGTCTGTTTTATCAGAAACTAGGATTGCAACCCCTGCATTTTTGCTTTCCATTTGCTTGGTAGATCTTCTTCCATCCCTTTATTTTGAGCCTATGTGTGTCTCTGCATGTGAGATGGGTCTCATGAATACAGCACACTGATGGGTCTTGACTCTTTATCCAATTTGCCAGTCTGTGTCTTTTAATTGGAGCATTTATCCCATTTACGTTTAAGGTTAATATTGTTATGTGTGAATTTGCTCCTGTCATTATGATGTTAGCTGGTTATTTTGCCCATTAGTTGATGCAATTTCTTCCTAGCATCAATGGTCTTTACAATTTGGCATGTTTTTGCAGTGGCTGGTAGTGGTTGTTCCTTTCCATGTTTAGTGCTTCCTTCAGGAGCTCTTGTAAGGCAGGCCTGGTGGTTACAAAATCTCTCAGCATTTGCTTGTCTGTAAAGGATTTCATTTCTCCTTCACTTATGAAGCTTAGTTTGGCTGGATATGAAATTCTGGGTTGAAAATTCTTTTCTTTAAGAATGTTGAATATTGGCCGCCGCTCTTTTCTGGCTTGTAGAGTTTCTGCCAAGAGATCCGCTGTTAGTCTGATGGGCTTCCCTTTGTGGGTAACCCGACCTTTCTCTCTGGCTGCCCTTAACATTTTTTCCTTCATTTCAACCTTGGTGAATCTGACAATTATGTATCTTGGGGTTGCTCTTCTCGAGGACTATCTTTGTGGTGTTTTCTGTATTTCCTGAATTTGAACGTTGGCCTGCCTTTCTAGGTTGGGGAAGTTCTCCTGGATAATATCCTGCAGAGTGTTTTCCAGCTTGGTTTCATTCTCCCCATTGCTTTCAGGCACACCAATCAGACTTAGATTTGGTCTTTTCACATAGTCCCATATTTCTTTGAGGCTTTGTTTGTTTCTTTTTGCTCTTTTTTCTCTAAACTTCTCTTCTCACTTCATTTCATTAATTTGATCTTCAATCACTGATACCCTTCCTTCCACTTGATCAAATCGGCTACTGAAGCTTGTGCATGCGTCACGTAGTTCTTGTGCCATGGTTTTCAGCTCCATCAGGCAATTTAAGCCATTCGTCTAATCTTTTCTCAAGGTTTTTAGCTTCGTTGCAATGGGTCCGAACATCTTCCTTTAGCTTGGAGAAGTTTGTTATTACTGACCTTCTGAAGCCTACTTCTGTCAACTCATCAAAGTCATTCTCTGTCCAGCTTTGTTCTGTTGCTGGTGAGGAGCTGCGATCCTTTGAAGGAGAAGAGATGCTCTGGTTTTTAGAATTTGCAGCTACTCTGCTCTGGTTTCTCCCCATCTTTGTGGTTTTATCTAACTTTGGTCTTTGATGATGGTGACCTACAGATGGATTTTGGTGTGGATGTCCTTTTTGTTGATGTTGATGCTGTTCCTTTCTGTTTGTTAGTTTTCCTTCTAACAGTCAGGTCCCTCAGCTGCAGGTCTGTTGCAGTTTGCTGGAGGTCCACTCCAGACCCTGTTTGCCTGGGTATCACCAGCAGATGGCTGCAGAACAGCACATATTGCTGCCTGATCCTTCCTCTGGAAACTTCATCTCAGAGGGGCACTTGGCTGCATGAGGTGTCAGTTGGCCCCTACTGGGAGGTGTCTCCCAGTTAGGCTACATTGGGGTCAGGGACCCGCTGAGCCAGGCGTGGGATATGATCTCCTGGTGTGCTGTTTGCTAAGACTATTGGAAAAGCACAGTATTTGGGTGGCAGTGTCCCAATTTTTCAGGCGCTGTCTGTCACGGCTTCCCTTGGCTAGGAAACTCTCTCATCTCTTAATATACAGTATATCTTTAAAGCACCACAGAATCTTGATAATTCTCAGAACAATCTTTGTTGGATGCAAAAATATAGAGTTCCTAAGTCCCTGCTAAGAATCACTACCAATATAAGAATGAATTCACTAGTTATTTTATTAATTATCAAATTAGCAACTACACTATAGGATTAGTATGTTTAATTTAAGCAATAAAAAGCAGAATTTGTAAAGGGATGTCTATAGAATACAAAATTAAGTCTAAATTTTTACTTTTCTCAATACCTAACTTTTATAATTCATCTAAAAGAGTAACATTGCCATCTTATGGTCTGCTATTGAAGTAACTTTAAATACGTAAAGAAAACTGATGAATCCTAACTTGTAATAACTATGTGATTTTTCTTCATATTTCAAATTTTTCACAGACATAAAAAGGTAAATTAGAGGACTAGATATTCTGGCATTTCTTTAGTATCATAAGGCACTTAGTAGCACAGGGTATCAGCACTTTAATAATCAACATATAATCTAAATATTAAAAATGTCTTTTTAAGAAATACTATTAATATTTTTCTGTAATACTAGGTATCACTTATGAGGACACCCAGACACAGGGAAGTTAAGTGACATGTATGGAGCCACAAAGGTCATACGTGGCAGATCAGGGATTTGAAAAAAGGCCACTCTGATGACAAAGAACATGTTCGCAAACAGTACATTATACTGTTTGTTTAGCTCTACCAATGGATTAAAAACGGCGCAGTCTATTAAAGATAATGATAGCTAATATTTATTGAGTACATTGTATTTTAACTTGTGCTAAACCCTTTTCACACTTTATCTCATTTAATTCTTAGCTTTTGTAAATGAGGATCTCAAAGAGGTCAAGTGCCTTGCTCAAAGTCACACAGCTAGCAATTTTAAAATCATAATAGCAAGCTAGGATTACTGAATGCAGAATCTAAACCTCACTTAAAATCTACATAGGTGGTCGGGTACAGTGGCTCACGCCTGCAATCCCAGCACTTTGAGAGGCCGAGGTGGGCGGATCATGAAGTCAGGAGTTCAAAACCGGCCTGGCCAACATAGTGAAACCCCGTCTCTACTAAAAATACAAAAAAAATTAGCCACGCATAGTGGTGCATGCCTGTAATCCCAGCTACTCAGGAGGCTGAGCCAGGAGAATCACTTGAACCTGGGAAGTGGAGGTTGCAGTGAGACGAGATCATGCCACTGCACTCCAACTTGGGCAACAGACTGAGGCTTCGTCTCCAAAAAAAAAAAAAAAAACTACGTAGGTGTAGATACTGATGAATCTAATACTCTAATTTGACTAAATTGAAATATTGTATCTGATCCTTCAATGACACTAAATATTAATAACTGTTTATTCCTTCATAAAACCAGATATTAGTATTCTTTCTCCTCCTCTAACTTCTTTGGTCTCCTTTGAATTCTTATCCACCTCTGAACAACCATTAAATATTGAATGAATCAGTATCCCTAGGATTCATTGTCTTCTATCCTTTTCTCTTTTCTTAAACAATCTCATTCATGACCAAAACTTCAATTACTACAGTAGGCAGATGACTTCTAAATGTATACAAATAATGCTGAACATTTTTCTGAATCTAGAACTGTGCATTTCATTGCCTATTTTTATTTCCTCTTGAATGCTTTGATACACCACATACATTAACACTTGCAAGGCCAAATTCATGATGTTCATCTCCAAGCCTCATCTTTTTCTAGGGTTACTTACCTCAGTGAATAACACAACTGTACATGCATTTTTTGATGCCAGAAACTAAGAAATAGTTTTTAACCCATTGTTTTATTTCTCTATCAAGTTCATTATTATGTCCTAATATTTTAAGTTATTAAATATCATTCAAATATGTCCAATCTTTTTTCTCTGGCACCAACACCTAAGTCTAAACCTTCCATAATTTTTTATCTGGGCCTTGGAAATCACCTGCTCTGTTTCAGTATTTACTCTTGTTCCCTTCAAATCTCTTATGCACGCTGAAGTGAGGTATTTATTTATTTGTAAGCTTTTGCTTAAGTTTATATACAGAAAAGTGCATCAATAAGTGTTATAGAGTAAATGGTGTTCATCTAAAATTCATATTTTGACACCCTAAATCCCAATATGACTGTATTTGGAGACAGGTTTTTTGGAGGTAATTAGGATTAAATTAGGACATATGGGTGAGGCCATAATGCAAAAATATTGATTTCCTCATAAGAAAGTGAGACACCAACTCTCTTTCTTTATCTCTGTGTTCACTGAGAAAATCTTATGTGAGGACACAATGAGAAGGCAGCCATTTTCAAGCCAGGAGTACATGCCTTATAAGAAACCAACCCTACAGGCACCTCAGTTTTGAACCCCTATCCCCTAGAACTGTGAGAAAATTAATTTCTGCTGTTTAAGTGACCCAAACTGTGTAAGTTGTTATGGCTGCCCCAGCTGACTAATATAGATTTTGGTACTGTGAATAAGGGTGCTGTTGTAACAAATACCTAAAAATATGAAAATAACTTTGGAACTGGTTAATGGGTAAAGGCTAAAATAATATATTTCTCAAAATAGATAAAACCTAGATTATCACAAAGAAATTATTGGTAAAAATATGGATGTTAAAGACAATTCTGCTGAGGGCTCAGGAAGAACTCAGAGAGTTATGGAAGTATCTACTATTATCTTAGAGAATTATATATTACCATGAACAGAATGTTGATAGAAACATGAACATTAAAAGTGCTTTTGGTGAATTAACATGTGGAAATGGAGGAACATGCTTTTGAAAACTGGAGGAAAGGTGATCCTTGTTATAAAGTGACAAAGAGCTTAGTTGAACTGTATTTTAGTCTTTTATGGAAGGTAGAACTTATGACTAAAGAGTTTGAATATTTAACTGAGAAGATATTTTAAGCAAAATGTTAATGTTTTGGCCTGGCTTCTCCTTTCTGCTTATAGTAATTGTGAGAGGAGATAAATAAACTTAAGTAAGAAGAAACCAGAATTTGAAGATTTGAAAAATTATTGGCCTATTCTTATTTCAAAAAATGAAAAAGCATGTTACAGATAAAATACCAAGGGTATAATCACTCCATTAAGAGATTATCCATCATTCTAATCAGACATCTCAGCAGAGGCCGGGAGTAGAGATGTGATTATAACAGCAGAGATACTCCCAGTTTAAACTAAAGGTGACATAGAAAACAGGATGAAATGAAGGAAGTCTATTGGACTTCTGAAATTTTACAGTATGAGACAATAGGGCTATCCACCTGAGAACACACATTATCCTTCAAGTAAAGAGAAAAATGACACTGAAGGGAATTTATGTGTCATTTTGGTTTTCACTGTCAGCATAAACCTAGAGCATACAAGACCGGGGGAAAGACTATTTTCTCATTAGTCGCAGAGTGTGGAAATACCTTCTCAGTTCACCAGGCCAGGATTCTGCTACCCAGTTCCTCAATGGAAAGGCCACCCCACAGAGCCATGTGAAGAAGGCCTTATCACAGTCAAAGGGGTGTGTCCATGGTGCAGATCCAGTGGGGCTAGGTCCCTGTCTAGGGCCATGGAGGTGACACCATCAGAGGGGGAAGCATCCAGCCACAAAAGATAATTCTTGAGGGTTTGGGTCATAATCCGAAACAACACAATCCCTAATGTTAAAATTCTAAAAAATCAAAATTGCCAAAGTATGATCCCTAAAGTCTAAAATTTCTAACATCTAAAATCCCCCAAATCACAATAACAAGATTGTTACCTCATGTTAAGTGAAACTATTACCTTGTTATTGTTTCTATTTGGAAATTATGTATGGCTTAAATATATTCATATGAATGCATGCAGACTTAATTTTAGGTGTCAACTTGACTAGATTAAGTGATATCTAGATACCTGGTAAAGCATTATGTTGGGTGTGTCTGTGAGGGTGTTTGCAGAGAAGATCCCCTTGAGAGTCTGAGTGAATCAGATGCAGAAGATCTACTAACCATATTGTCAGGCACCATCCAATTGGCTGGATGCTTGGTGAGAGCAAATACAGAAGGCAGATTGTACTTCAAAATTTACACAGGCGATTCCTCCATGTCCTGAGCTTTATGGCCTGAGCAATGCTACCAGACACCATCCCAGGTTCCCCAACTTGCAGATGGCCTGTTGTGGGAATTCTCAGTCACTGTAATCACATGAGCCAATTCCCCTAATAAATCATCTCTCATATGTCTATGTAAATACCCAATTGGTTCTGTGTTTCTGGAGAACCTTAACACAGACTTGGTATTGGGCAACCCAAATATTACTCCTTCTTACTGTATTTCTTACTACACAATGGAAGAGTCTTTAAAATTCTTCTTTGGCAAAAGGCTGTGATAAGTTAAATGTACAAGTATACTTAGTGGTGAAAGATAAGAATTTAAAAGCTAATTATAATTGGTGTTACAAAAGCAGAAAATCATTTAATTGTGACAGCCAAGCAATAATCAGAATTTCAAATAGACAACATATACTTATAAATTTCGTAGACCATAACCACTCTCAAAATACAATTGCAATGAGTGTTTTGAATATCAAATAAGTACAAATGCAGGTAATAAATAGAAAAAAAACTTCCCTTCCAAGTTATTCAATTATGTATGAATTCTGACCTTTCATGAATATCGCCATGTTTGCCTTCAAAAAACAACTTTCAACAGATAATAAAAAGAATTCAAACTCAGCAACCTTCTGAACAAAAACCACTTGCTGATATTGAAGTTTTTCCAGTGCTATAAGACACATTAAATGATGAACTATTATGGATTAAGGATTTGGCTATCAAAGAAGATAAGCTCATATTTACTACTAAATATAACGTAGAAAAACTAGTACATCCTTTACTTTGGCTAATGGATGGCACTTTCCAAACACTCTTTACTGTTTTTTTAATCAGCTAGGTACAATTTCTCTGTCGGATCAGAAAAAAAAATTAGAACTTATTTACTTGTTTATATATCAATGACTGGAAAAAGTGAAGCAGTTTGTAGATGCTTATTTGAACATTTGGTTCAGTTGAATCGCCTAACCATAATGATAGATTTGTAATTAGGTGTGATCAAGACTTCTTAAGTGAATTTCAAGGTATTACCAATATTTTGGTGTTTTTACATTATCAGTATTTTGTTTTACCAATATTTTGTAGTACCAATATTTCCAGTGCATTCGGTGGAAAATTCAGATGAGTGGATTAGCCACATGATATGGCAGGGACAAAATTTTCAGCTTAAAAGTGCATCTTTTTTTTTTTTTTTGCATTGGCATTTCTTTCAGCTGATGCCATTCCAGAAGATTTTAATGAATTAAGGCCACATATGCCTGAAGAAGACCGTAAAATGGCTGACTGTTTCAGAAATAATTTTGTGCATGATAGGATAGAACAATACTTAGGCAAAAGTGCTCCTGTTTGATTACCAGTGTTGTTTCCATCAAATTTGTGGTCTGTATGTAAGTACATTGGGAATAAACTTTCGCATACCCAAAACAACATAGAAGCATGGCAGTGAAGATAGGAAAATTGCATAGGGAATGCTCATGTCAGTATACATCAAATCACAGAATTATTTCAGAAAGAGCAGCACTACATGGAAAATGAATTTAAATGTATTCTTCAAGGAGAGTCATGTCTAAAAGGAAAAATAAGCTATTCATTGTGATGCAAGACTTAAAAAATATAGTTAATAATTTTAAAATTTGGCTAGCTCTTATTAACCACATCTGTGTAATTGCCCAAAATCTATCCTGCATTTTTATATGTCAAATTTCCTCTTCAGTTTTTTTACTTTGTTTTTACATTTTAAATGGTCAGATTATTATTTAGAATTTGGTATGCTATGTATTTCATCTTTGCATTATTTCCAATGTTGGAGGTATAAATTGTGAAATGACTTTTAGAGTGTTCTAATTTGTTTTATGCATTTCTTTTTACAAATCTGACTCTGTGAAAGTGCATTATTACAAGGTTGACTTTGTGTATAAGCATTGTGTGCATATGTAAAAATATTGAAACTTCCTCAATAAATGAGACATTATTTTCATACATATGTACTTGTGAAAAATTAAATTTCTTGAAATCTTGGCTCTCTGGGCAGGGGGGCGTTTCACTATGATTCTCCATGCTGTCCTCAAACTCCTTGGCTCGAGGGATTCTACTGCCTCAACCTCTTGGGTACCAGAGAATAAAGGTGCGTGCTATTCCACACAGCATCCCACTGCAGTTCTTGATGGATCTCCTTAAAAGACTCAGATTGTTCCTCATGGTATTTCAGATGGCTTAAATGATAATTCTTGGTGCAAACAACTAGCAAACATAGTTATAGGCATTTATACATTTCCATTTTGACCTATTTTTTTATAAACAGTTTATATCTGCTCATGACCGTTATACTGGTGCAGCTGTTGTTCATACACCAGCTTGTTTATGCTTGCAAAACTTGCTATGTTTTTATTGCCTATGCTGTTGTAGGTGGACTATAATGTATTCTTTGTATTTTTATATGTTTGTTAAATACATTCCCTTTTAAAAATATAAATAAGTACTATTAATGCTATTTTAAACAACTTTTTTTGAATTATATTTTTGGGATTTTACTTTTTCGACACTTTTAACATTCGAGATTAGGCATATGGAATTGTGATTGTGTCTTTTGGTCTTTTGGGATTATGACTGGCTCTCTATTTATTTATTTATTTTTCTGTAACAGAGTCTTGCTCTGTCACCTGGAGTGTAGTGTTGGGGCTTGATTATGTCTAATTGCAGCCTCGAATTGATCTCTAGGGATCCTTCCACCTCTGCCTCCTGAGTAGCAGGGACTACAGGTGCACACCAACAAACTGGAAAAGTTTTAAAGATACATATATATAATCTTTTTCTCTGTAGAAAGAACATCTCAGCTATGTTGCCCAGATTGTTGAAGTCCTAGGCTCAAAGGATCTTCCCATCTCAGCCTCCCAAAGCACTGGGATTACAGGCAAATACACCAAAATGTCAGTGTAAATTCACACACTTTTACATACACAGATATGCATAAATACAAGAATTCAAAGTGACATGTAGACATATAACACAGGTACTTATGCATAAACACACAACTCAGACACAAACATATCTATTGAAATACACAATACTGTCATGACCTTCTCACTAATGATTAAAATTCAACTGTTCACAATTGATTAAAAAAATGCTCATGCTTTAAATATTAGAAATGAAAAAATCCACTCTAAAGCCACACTTCACTGCCACTTCGTTTCTTATAAGGTGATAATGTGAAGGAATCTTAAAGACTTAAAAGCCCAGGGAAGTTGGGGACTTCTAGAATAAAGATCTGCTAAGTAAAATCACTGAAAGTGCACATTAGAAACTTTCTGTAAAATTAGCTAAATTATTTTTACTTTTTTTTTTTTTAGAGACATTGTCTCACTATCTCACCCAGGCTGGAGTGCAGTGTCATGATACTACCTCACTGCATTCTCAAACTCAAGTGGGCTCAAGTGATCCTTTTGCCACAGCCTCCTGAGTAGCTGGATTACAGGTGCATGCCACCATGCCCGGTTCAAATTGTTTTCACTTTCACGACCCTGCTGGAAACCTGCTGCTGCTCTAATTCATGACTTGGAGAGGCAAAACTGAAAAAAGCTATTGCTTGCTTCAGGTGTTTTGTGAGAATCCAGAAAAAAAAGGTCTGAACTGAAAATCTCCATCTCCATCACCCAGATTTTAAACTGGTACGCTGTCCAAAAAACACTTGGCGTTGTTCCGTAATGAAAAGCAAAAAACACCAGACAGTGCAATTATGGATGGTTCAAAGGTATGTTCTTGGTTAGCAACAGTAATGTTTCATAGCCTCAGACTATCACAGAGGCTTTGGAGCTTTTTGATACTTCTGATTGCACTCCATACATTTTTTAAAGATATCAGTGAACATTTTTATTGTGTTCTTTTAGCACTTACTTCATGGAGGTGATCTCTCCTTTTATAGATGTCAATTCTACATCTTTGCTCTGTATTTGCTGAGTATATCTCTTCTCCATGTGTTTCGGATGGCCCTCAGCTTTGCTGAAATTGTATTCTTGATAGAGAGACTCCTGATATACCTAATATGTCCAGAAGTATAGTGCTCAGGAGCTAATGTTCAACACCATCTCTGGTTGCACTCCTGCCAATACCATAGCTTTATATTCCTCTGATGGACTAAGTTCTGTGAGGACAGTATCTAGCCAGAAAGGTTATTTCTACAGGCAAGACAGATAGCTGGTGAACGACTAAACTCAGAACTGACATACTGACTACAGAAGATGTGAGAACAGGTGGTGACCCATGCAAAACCAGAAAGTTTGGTGTGACATTATCGATAATTATGAAGCAGCATGTCTTCACAAAAAGACATAATAGGATAGTGAAGTCTCTGGAAGCTGAAAAGAGTCCATAAAAGAAAACTTCAGTCATAATTTATTGTACATCTAAGATTTATAGCAACAAAGAGGTCCAGTCTGGAAGAGTGAGACTCAGATCTAGTTTTGGTCTGTTGAAATTTTACTTCTCTTGTATTACATGCATTTACCTTCTATCTAAGAATCAAGTTGAACTACAAGGATCTATCAGATACCTAGAATCATCTCTTTATGGTCCCATCAGCCTAATTTAACCCTCCCTATTGGGAATGTCCAAATCCCAACCCACTTCATTTTCAAGGGATCTCCAGATGTTATAGAGGCTTTCACAAGGCCAACTTTGGGCTGGCACACAGAGAGCCAAAGACCCAGGCTATCCCTCCTCAGTGGAATTCATCTTCAATCAGCCCACCAAAATGGAGAATGAGAGTAATTCTGTTTTTCTGGAGCATCATTAGTACAGAACAGAATTGTTTTCTCAGTCATTCCAATCAATTGTTGAAAAGTTCACTTTTTAAAAATATAGTTAAATTCTAGTCAACAAAGAAAAATACATAAACATAGTTTTAGAATAAAGTCAAAACTAAATGTATATCTAAATATTTAAATACAAGTATATTTCCTCCTTTTATGTTGCCCATAATTGCAATACTAAAAGCAACAGATAGTAAAGCAATTAAAAGCCAACCAAAAGGCCTCATTATATAAAACTCAAAATATTACATTTAAAACATATATATATATTTATTTATAGATAGATAAGTAGGTTGTAGGTGTATCTACCTATTTATTTAACTGCATATACATTTTTATAAAGTGAGATAAAACTTCTTAGGTAATAAGACCTGTTGAAACAATTTCTCCCCATGAGAAACTACGTGGTGAGTATTAAAGTTTAACAAGTGGCTTATATAATTATCCTTTGCCCAAACAGTTTAATTTTACCTATAAAATGACTGAAATTAATGGTGAAAGGAGGCAAATGGAACATAGATTTAGTTGTTATGGAGGTTGATATGAAATATGTGACTGAAGAAAAAAGATATATAACAACAATTTTTTGCATTGGAAATTTTATAGTTCTAGATTAATGTATTGAAAGCAAAGTTTTGTTTTGGTTCCATATGAAATTTAAGGTAGTTTTTTCTAATTCTGTGAAGAAAGTCAATGGTAGCTTGATGGGGATAGCATGGAATCTATAAATTACTTTGAGCAGTATGGCCATTTTCACGATATTGATTCTTCCTCTCCATGAGCATGGAATGTTTTTCCATCTGTTTGTTTCCTCTCTTATTTCCTTGAGCAGTGGTTTGTAGTTCTCCTTGAAGAGGTCCTTCACATCCTTTGTAAGTTGTATTTCTAGGTATTTTATTCTCTTTGTAGCAATTGTGAATGGGAGTTCACTCATGATTTGGCTCTGTTTGCCTATTATTGGTGTATAGGAATGCTTGTGATTTTTGTACATTGATTTTGTATCCTCAGACTTTGCTGAAGTTGCTTATTGTATAGCCAAGAAAATCCTAAGCATAAACAACAAAGCTGGAGGCATCATGCTACCTGACTTCAAACTATACTACAATGCTACAGTAACCAAAACAGCATGGTACTGGTACCAAAACAGCATGGTACTGGTACCAAAACAGATATATAGACCAATGGAACAGAACTGCGGCCTCAGAAATAACAGAAATAGATTACACACATCTACAACCATCTGCTCTTTGAGAAACCTGACAAAAACAAGCAATGGGGAAAACAGTCCCTATGTAATAAATGGTGTTCAAGATTCAAGGCAAAACATTTCTTAAGCATATCCTCAGAGACTCTGAGCATAGTTAGAAACATGATTTGATGATGGCTACAGATGTCTAGAGGTATATGAAAAAATATGTACAAAAATAGCAGCCTGATGATAGAAAAAATGCAGGTGGTTCTGAAGATCCAAATGATGGAACTTATAATAAATAGAAAATTTATGTTGTGAAATATTATATTTATATGGTTTATATAAGTCAGAATATTGGAAATACATTGTTTTTCATTTGTTATCACATTATTCAGTATAGAGTTAGGCTAATTTCTAAATGTCTCATATCTGACCATGTGAAAATATTTCCTCTCTCATTATCTCCCCTCTCAGAAAATAATGTTTTAGATATTGTAATTGAGCATTATAGGTTTGATGGTAAAGAGAGGCTTTAAGGTTGATGTGAGGACAAAAATCAGAATCTTTATTCCAGATGCTGATTTCAGAGGATCAGTGTATAAATCTGAACTCTTCTAGGGGAATACATGCAACCAATGAGGAAGTTAATATTATACCTACTGTACAGGTAAAGACACTGAGACTCAGACAGTTAAAAAAAAAATTTGCCCAAGATCAGTTTCACTAAGATGTTCACTTAAGCTTCACAAAGATGTTCACTTACATGAGTAATTACCTTAGTGGTGATTTGTGAGATTTTGGCACATGTATCACCTGAGCAGTATACACTGCACTCAATTTGTAGTTTTTTATTACGACCCCCTTCCCACACTTTCCCTGAGTTCCCAAATTCCACTGTGTCATTATTATGCCTTTGCATCCTCATAGCTTAGTTCCCACTTATGAGTGAGCACATACAATGTTTGGTTTTCCATTCCTGAGTTACTTCACTTAGGAATATACCTAACCAAGGAAGTGAAAGTCTCTTCTAGACATTGGCTTAGGCAATGGATGTGGTGAACAGGGAACACTTCTAAACTGCTGATGGGAGTATAAACTGGTACAACCACTATGGAAAACAGTGTGGAGATTCCTTAAAGAACCAAAAGTAGAACTACCATTTGATCCAGCAATCCCACTACTGGATATCTACCCAGAGGAATAGAAGTCATTATAAAAAAAAAAAAAAAAAAAAGATACTTGTACACGCATGTATGTAGCAGCACAATTTGCAATTGCAAAATTGTGGAACCAACCCAAATGCCCATCAATCAACTAGTGGATAAAGCAACTGTGGTATATATATAGAATGAAATACTACTCAGCCATAAAAAAGAACGAAATAATGGCATTCTTAGTGATCTGGATGAGATTTGTTTTTGTTTTAGTTTTTTTTTTTTGATACAGGGTCTCAATCGTGTGCCACCATGCCCAGCTAATTTTTGTATTTTTTGTAGAGACAGGGATTTGGCATGTTGTCCAGGCTGGTCACAGTCTCCTGAGATACCCAGATTAACAACAATTTTACAAAATGCACATATGTAGGGGCAAATACAATGATCCGGTTCTTTATAAAAGAACTATTTTATGTCTGAAGTTAGCAATTAGAAACACTAATGATAAAACATTTTTAAAAACAAAATACATGTTTTAAAAATTATACATATTTTGATGGGCCACAGTGGCTAATGCCTGTAATCCCAGCACTTTGGGAGGCTGAGGTGGGAGAATCACTTGAGTCCAGGAGTTTGAGACCAGCATGGGTAACACATGGAGACCTCGTCTCTACTAAAATATAAACAAAATTAACCAGGCATGGTGGTGTGTGCACCTATAGTCCCAGCTACTTGAAAGGCTGAGGTGGGAGGATTGCCTG